>NW_006921857.1:81022-107186 GCF_000298275.1 Orycteropus afer afer | reverse complement strand
TTTAGTTCTTCTGTGTCTTTGTTGAGTTTCTTTTCAGTTATTCCATCTTTGGAATCAACCCAAAGGCAGTGAGATTTTTTTTTTTTTTTTTAAACTATGACTGTGGAGTCATGGACTTGTCTTTTCAACTCTTTTAAAGTCTGATTTAAGTATTTGGGGGCTCTATCATTGGGTTCTTATGGTGGTTTTTGTCGTAAAGTCAATTTGATCGGAAATTAATATTGCCACTCCTGCTCTTTTATGGTTGCAATTTGTTTGACATATCTTTTTCCAGCCTTTGATTTTTAGCCTATTTGTGTCTTTCTGTCTAAGATACGTCTCTTGTAGACAGCATATTGATGGGTTATGTTTTCTTATCCAGTCTTTAACTCTCCATCTCCTGAATGGTACATTTAATTCATTGACATTCAGTTTAATTATCAACAAGTATGAATTTATTGCTGTCATTTTGTTATGTGTTTTTTTATCCTGTTGCTGATTTCTTTGTACCACATAATTTTCTGTGCTGAGCTCATTTTTTTAATGAGTTGTATTATCACTTCCTTTGTTGCTATTGTTTTATTATTTGCTAAATATTTGTGCTTGTCCTCTTCTTCATTTTGATATGAAGGTTTATCATTTTTCTTTGAGGTTACCCTGTTATTTATAATTTTCTTCCCAAGTTTAGAACAGTCTGTTCTATCTTGCAATTGTCTTGACTTCCTCACCATTTAGAAGTTCTGTAACTACACAATTTTTTCCTTCTTTTTGATTTGTAGTTGTCCTCATTTAGCAATTGATGTCTCTGTGTCCCTGTTTACAATCTTGTAGGCTTATTTACTTTGGATATATTTGTAATTTTATAAAGCAAACTTTATATATGTATATATAAATTTGGAAAATGTGTTTACATATGGATGACGGTATGGTTCTTGTTGTTGGTAGGGGTGCCATTGATTGACTCCGACTCATCACAACCTTACGTGCAACAGAACAAAACACTGCCTGGTTCTGCACCATCCTCATAATCCTTGCTATACCTGAGCCCATCATTGCAGCCACTGTGTTAGTCCATCTCGTTGAGAGGCTTCCCCTTTTTCATTAACCCTCCACCTTATCAAGTATGATATCTTTCTCCAGGGTATGGTCCTTTCTGACAACATGACCAAAGTATGTGAGATTAAGTCTGGCCACTCTCATTTGCAAGGAGCATTCCTGCTGCACTTCTTCCAGGACAGATTCTTCTTGCAGTCCATGGTACTTTCAGTATTCTTTGCCAACACCACAATTCAAAAGCATCAACTTTTCTTTGGTTTTCCTTATTCATTGTCCAGCTTTCACATGCATATGAGGTGATGAAAAATACCATGGCTCGGGTTAGTTGTGCCTCAGTTTTCAAAGAGACATCTCTGCTTGTCAGCACTTTAAAGAGATCTTTTGCAGCAGATTTGCCCAGTGCAATAAAATCTCTGATTTCTTGACTGCTGCTTCCATTGATGTTGATTGTGGAAACAAGTAATATGAAATCTTTGACAACTTCAATCTTTTCTCCATTTATCATGATGCTGCTTAATGGTCCAATTGTGAGGATTTTGAATTTCTTTCTGTTGAGGTGTAATCCATATTGCAGACTGTAGTCTTTAATCTTCATCAGAAAGTACATCAAATCATCTTCACTTTTAGCAAGCAAGGTTGTGTCATCTGCATATTGCAGGTTGTCAATGAATCTTCCTCTGATTCTGATGCCACATTCTTCTTCATGTAGTCCAGCTTCTCAGATTATTTGCTCAGCATACAGATTGAGTAAGTGTGATGAAATGATACAGCCCTGAAATACACCTTCTCTAGTATTAAACCATGCAAGTTTTCCTTGTTCTGTTCAAACAACAGCCTTCTGGTTTATATATAGATTCCTCATGAGCATAATTAAGTATTCCAGAATTCTCATTCTTCTCAGTATTATCCATAATTTGTTATGATCCACACAGTTGAATGCTTTTGCATAAACAAAAAAACACAAGTAAACATCCTTCTGGTATTTGTTTTCAGCCAAGATCCATCTGACATCAGCAATGATATCCCTTTTCTATAATTTTATTAAAACAAGTAAATTTTCAATGATAAATTCATTCAGCTATTTTTCTCTAAGTGATAACTGAAAGGTAGTGATTCATGTACAAAGAAATGCAGGAACATCCTTATGAGGCAGAGAATGTAAATGTGAGAATCAAAGGTAACAAACTCAGCAGAAGTTGAGGTGCCAGTGTAGGAGAGGGGGCTCTCACAGATTTGGGTCACCTTAGCCTGTGAATATCTGTGGGAAAAGTGCCAAGTCAAACAAATACAGAGCACTGTTCTGATTTTAGATGATTAACATATTTTTTCTTTCTTTTTGTGGTAAAGATATATATAATGTATTTGCTATTCCAAAATTTTTCACATGCACAACTCAGTGATATCAGTTTTGTTAATGTTGAGACATTTTTCACATTGATAAGAAAACCACCAGATTTGGCTCTATTTGCTGCAGCAGAAGGGCCAAGTAGGGAGAAACTTAGGTCAGCAGGTAGAGTGTTCCACCTGACTGAGATACTATATGGAAGCAGAGACGAAGTAGGGGGGCCAAGGATCATTGTCACTCAAAAACTCACTGCTGTCATTTCAGACTCATAGAGATCCCTCCTTGGGTTTCCAAAGTGGTATCTCTATGGAAGTAGATTGCTCAGTCTTCCTGCAGAGGAGTGGCTGGTGGGTTTGAGCTGCCAATCTTCTGGTTAGCTAGCTGTCAAATGCCTTAGGCACTATGCCACCAGAGCTCCCAGGGCCTATTTATTGTAGGTTAAAGTAATAGAGAGGACGTGAGCCCAGCAGGCAGAATAAGAATAAAGTTTTCTGCCACACTGATGGGAGCTCTGGTAGCATAGTGCCTAAGGCATTTAACTGCTAACCAGAAGGCTGGCAGTTCAAATCCACCAGCCACTCCTCTGAAGGAAGACTGGGCAATCTACTTCCGTAGTGATACCACCTTGGAAACCCAAGGATTGGTAGAGCAAAGCAATGGAAAATACATGTGTGAATAACCTTCAGAGATCCAAACATGCAGCTAGTGGGAACCTTGAAAAATTAATTATAATTTGTCATACCTTTGCTCAAATAAGGAGCTCAAAGGTGGTGCAGTGGCTAAGGCATTTGGCTGCTAAGCAAAAAGTCATTGATTCCAACCTACCAGCCACTCTGCAGGAGAAAGATAAAGCAGTCTGCTTCTCTAATGCTTTATAGCCTTAGAAACCCTATAGGGCAGTTGTACTCTGTCCTATAGGTTCTCTCTGTGTCGGAATTGACTTGATGGCAGTGGCCTTAGTTGTGCTGTTCAAAACTCTCCAGTAGCAACTAATTTTCCCCAGAGTAAAAATCATAATTTTAAAATCTAAGCTTTAAAAATCTGCACTTGGCTTGAGGCATCATGTTGCCCTTTTCCATGTGGTTTTTGGACTGCACAAGAATGACGTAATCTTCCAGTTGCTCTCGACCAGACTTCCTTCATCAAAGTTCCCTAGGAGACCCTGAGAGCCACAACTATTAAACAGGCAACCTTGGAACCTATGTTGTTGTTTTTGCTGTGGAGTCTGACCCGACTCATAGCGACCCCTCCTTGGGTTTCCGAGGCAGTATTACCTCAGAAGTGGATTGCTCCATCTTCCTTCTGAGGAGTTGCTGATAGGTTTGAACTATATAGCAGATTTAATCTATGTTGGCAAAACTGAGGAGGCCCTGGGGAAAAACAAGAACAACAACAACAACAAAAACAGCTTGTTGCTGTGGAATTGATTTTGCCTGATGGTGGCCGCATGTTTTACAGAGTAAAGCTGCTCCATAGGTTTTTTTTTTTTTTTTTTTCTGCAATCTTAACAGAAACAGATTGCCAGACATTCCTTGTGCAGTACTACCGGGGTGAGGGGCTGTTGAAGTGGCACTATTAGGTTAATAGCCTAGTGCAAACCCTTTAAGGGGAGTCCCTGGGTGATGCAAACAAATGCAAGGTCAGCTACTAACCAAAAGGTTGGAGGTTTGAGTTCACCCAGAGGCTCTTTGGAAGAAAGGCCTGGTGTTCTACTTCAGAAAAATCAGCCACTGAAACTTGTATGGAACATAGTTCTACTCTGACACATATGGTTCTCATGAGTCAGAAATCACTTGCTGGCAACTGGTTTTCTGGCAAAACTGAAGAGCACCCAGAAGGCTTTCATTTATTGACCAGAGAGAAATATTTGTGGTAGAAAGGAACACAGAAGGGGAAGACTTGATATATAGATGGGTGTTGCAATCTAGATCTGGGAGACTGTGGGGAGTGCAGTGTGATACAGAATTTTGGTTTGGGGTATACTGTGTCATTGAATCCTTGAGGTAATTGCAGTTGTACAGAGATCAAGCCCTCTGGCTAAAACAAAGAAAATCACCATGTGCTCAGCTGCTCTGAGCAGGTTTAAGTATGAGACTACATTTGAGACTTACCTGCCTACATTTAATTTGTACTCCAAGATCTTCTGAAATTATGTCTTTGTTAGTTGCCATTGAACTTGGCCCCAACTCGGGGTAACCCCATGTGTTACAGAGTACAACTGAGCTCCATAGGGTTTTTGGAAGCAGAATACCAGGACTTTCTTCCACAGCACTGCTGGGTGGGTTCAAACCATCAATCTTTCAATTGATAGTCAAGTCTGAGCCATTTGTACTACCCAAGGACCTTATTTAAAAACAACAACAAAAAAATAAAAACTCATTGCCATCAAGTCGAATCTGACTCATAACAGCCCCCATTGGGTTTCCAAGCTATAAATCTTCACAGAAGTAGATCACCCTGTCTTCCTTCCACAGAGCAGCTGGTGGGTTTGAACTGCTGACCTTCCCAGTAGCAGCTAAATGCCTTATCCACTATACCACCAGAGCTCCTTATACCACAGTGTAATTGGTTGCCCAAATCTAAGTATGGTAAGAAATCATTGTGGACAAGTTAAGTGGGGGAGGGAAAAGGCTATTGAAGAGAATAAAAGAGGGAAAGGAAGTGATATTAGAAAATAGTCCTTAGGAAACCCAGGGTCTGGATGTATGTGGTTACACCCTGAACTCTTTCATCAAGCTGAGTCAAAAGCGCCTCTCTCGGAGTTTTAAGAAGGGAAGCAAAGGTCCATAGCACACACACAGGGCTAAGCACTCAGGAAGGCTTGGCTTAAATCTATTCTATCTCTTCTGAGGTCAAATATTGACTCAATTAGAGAACTGAGACTAGCACCTCAGAGCACCTGATGCCTGAACAAGACCTATCTGTTAAACCACATAGAATATTTTTTTATTAGTTATGGGAAACAGAAGTAAGACAAAAGTAAAGTATTATAATGAGATACGCAAAGACCTGGAATTAGAAAACCAGACAAGAACACAGTTGGCATTACTCAAGCTTAAAGAGTTGAATAAAAAATTCAAGCCTTGAATTGCAATATTGAAGAATTCTGTGGGCAAAATATTGAACAACACCGCAAACATTTAAAGAAGATGGAAGGAATACACAGCCACTGTACCAAAAAGAACTGGTTGACATTCAACCATTTCGTGAGATAGCATATGATCAAGAACTGATGGTACTGAAGGAAGAAGTCAAAGCTGCACTGAAGGAATTGGCAAAAAACAAGGTTCCAGGAATTGACAGAATACCAGTTAAGGTGTTTCAACAAACAGAAGCAATGCTGGAAGCACTCATTTGTGTATGCCACAATATTTGGAAGACAGCTAGCTACCTGGCCAAGTGTCTATAAGAGATTCGTATTTGTGCCCATTCCAAAGAAAGGTGATCTAAAGGAATTTTGAAATTATCAATATCATATGCAATTAAAGTTTTTTCAAATTGTGATTTGGGTGAAAGTTTACAGAGCAAATTGGTTTTCCATTTAACAATCCATATACATTCTGATTTGTGACATTTACTGCAGTTCTCACACTGTAACAGCATTCTTCCCACTTCCTCCCTATGCCTACCCTTTCCCTTCATCCTTCCTTCCCATTCCCTTCCACTTTCCTAGCTCTAGCCATAGGCAAATGCTGCTCTCTTGATCTCATATTTTGATTTTTCCGGTGAGTGGATACCCTCTTTGTATTACTGTTCACCATGTAGGCCTGTCTATTGTTTGGCTGAAAATTGAGTCATAGGGGTAAGTTCAATTCCTACCTTGAAGAATGTTTTGGGGGTTCCACCAGTCTTCATCAGATCAGTAAGCCTAGTCTTTTTCTTATGATTTTGAGTTTTGTTTCATATTTTCCTCTGTTCTGTCTAGAACCTCCTATTGCGATTTCTTTCAGAGCAGTCAGCAGTAGTAGTTGGGCATCAACGAATTCTTCTGGTCTCAGGGCTGATCATGAGGTCCATTAGTCCTGTGGACTAATTTTTTCCATCAGTGTTTGATTTTCTTCACTTTTCTTTGCTCCAAATGGGGAGAGACCAACAGCTGCACCTTACATGGATGCTCACAAGCTTCTAAGATCCCAGTCACTATACGCCAAAGTACGATGTGGAACCTAGTCTTTGTGGAATAAAACCAAACCAAACCCACTGCCACTGAGTCGATTCCAACTCATAGCAAACCCCAAGGGTTTCCAAGGCAGTAAATCTTTATGGAAGTAGATTGCCTAGTCTTCCTTCCGAGCAGTGGCTGGTGGGTTTGAACCACCAGCTTTCTGGGTAGCAGTCAAATGCCTTAGGCACTATACCACCAGAGCTCCTTCTTTGTGGACTATGTTATGCTAATTGACCATAGTGTCCCCTGAGACTATTGTTCTGAGCCTCCATACCCCATTACTCATTCTCTCAAGGTATTGTTTGGTTATGACTAAGTTTGCCCCTATATGCTGTGCTACAACCATAGATATATTTACAACAATATACATACATAGGTAGAGATATCTTCTGTCAACCTATATATATTCATGAGTGTAATATCATGCATTCCCACCCCTGTTCAGATTGAGTCTCTCTACATATTCACTTGTAGATTGTTATTATTACTGTTATTGCAGGATTATATATGTAATAGTATTCACCTAACTCTTAAAAAATGGGCAGAGGACATGAACAGACACTTCACAAAAGAAGACATTCAGATGCATAACGAGCACATGAAAAATGCTCACAATCATTAGCCATTAGAGAGATGTGCAAGGCAACAATGAGATATCATCTCACCCCAGCATAAAAGCAAAGTTCAAAAAAACAGAAAACAACAAATGCTGGCAAGGGTATGGAGAGCATGGAACATTCATACACTGCTGGTGGGATTGTAAAATGGTACAACCACTGTGCAAAGTGATATGATGCTTCTTTAAGAAATTGGAGATAGAAATACCATATTATCAGCAGTCTCACTACCAAGTATATATCCTAGAGAAAGAAGAACTGTGGCATGAATATGCACACTCATGTTCATCACAACATTATTCACAATAGCAAAAAGATGGAAACAACCTAAGTGCCCATCAATGGATGAATAGATGCTATAGTTAAGGTTATGTGTCAGCTTGGCTGGGTCTGGTTTTGAGTGGCTGGGAAACTGGATGTAGTCATCCCCCATGGTGAGATTGGTAATGAACTGCATGGTGGAATCTACTGTGAGCAGCTGAGTAGCTGCTTTAGGGATGTAGTCGGCGTTATATATAAGAAGTTTTGGGAATGGTTTGCAGTTTTTGGCGTGCTTGGACCCTGCATGTAGCCAAGTTGTTGTTCAGCAGCCTGTCATGTTGTCTGCTGATCTTGGAACTCTAAATGAACTTGGATCAATGGCCTGCCACATGATTTGGTAATATCAGGACTGTGCCATTTTACTTGTTGACCTTGAGTTTTTTCAGCCTCGGTAGCCAGCAGCTGCCTGGGTTAAGAAAAGCCTCCAGCTTCAGTGGGCTGGGAACAAGAGGCAGAGCTGAAGCCTAAGGCTGAGGGTTTTTCACCTAGTCCCTAGAGCCTGACACTTTGGACTTGGACTTCTAAACTCCAGAACTGTAAGATAATAAACTCTTGTTTGTTAAAGTCACCCTTTGTGGTATTTTCTGTTAAACCAGCATAAAGTAACAAAAACAATGGATAAACACTGGTACATAGACACAGTGAAATGCTACAGAATGTTAAAGAATAATGACAGATCTGTGAAGCACCTCATAACATGAATGAACCTAGAGAACATTATGCTGAGTGAAGTTAGTCAATAACAAAAGGACAAATACTGTATGAGACCACTACTGTAAAAAGTTAAGAAAAGGTTTATACACAGAAAGAATCTTTTTTTTTTTTTTTAAGTTACCAGGGGTGGGAGGGGAAGGGAAGGAAAATCACCAACTAAAGGGTAGATATATATTAACTTGGGAGAAGAGAAAGGCAATATACAATAAGGTGGAGATCAGCACAAAATGTTCAAGGTAGTAGAAGACACAGGAAGGAGAATAAGAGTAAAAAACACAATAAAAGTTTAGCTGAAGATGTTTCAAACGGTTGCAGCAATACATCAACAGGGAACTGTCAGAAATTCAAATCAGATTCAAAAGAGGGCATGGAACAAGGAATATCACTGCTGATGTAAAATGTATCATTCCTGAAAACAAAGAATACCAGAAAGATGTTTACCTGTGTTTTATTGGCTATAATAAATGCATTTGACTCTGTGGATCATGACAAACTATGGATAATATTGTAAATAACAGGAATTCCAAAACATTTAACTGTGCTCATGAGGAACCTGTACATAGACCAAGAGACAGTCATTCAAAAAGAACAATGCTGTACTGCATGGTTCAAAATCAGGAAAGATGAACGTCAAGGTTGTATCATTTCACTATACTTATTCAATCTGTGTGCTGGGAAAATAATCTGATAAATTATAATATATTAAGAAAAACATGGCATCAGGATTGGAAGAAGACTCACTAACAACCTGCAATATACAGACGACACCACATTGCTTGCCAAAGTGTGCCTGACACAAGCCATGGTATTTACAATCCCCTCATATGCATGTGAGAACTGGACAATGAATAAGGAAGGCTGAAGAAAAGCTGATGCTTTTAAACTGACTGCTAAAAGATCTAACAAATCTGTTCTGGAGGAAGTGCAGCTGGAATGCTCCTTGGAAGCGAGAATGACCAGACTCATCTCACCTACTTTGGTCATGTTGTCAGAAGAGACTGTTCCCTGGAGAAGGATGTCATACTTGTTAAGGTGGAGGGTCAACAAAAGAGGGGAAGGCCCTCAATGAGATGGATTAATAAAGCAGCTGTGGTGATGGACTCAAGTACAGCAAGGATCCTGGAGCTGGCACAGGACCAGGCAGTGTTTCATTCTACTGTGCATAAGGTCACTACGAGCTGGAGATGACTCAACGGCCGCTAACAAGAAGAAGAAGACAAACATGGCATCAGGATTGGAAGAAGACTCACTAACAACCTGCAATATACAGATGACACCACATTGCTTGCCCAAGTAAAGAAGATTTAAAGCACTTACTGATTAAGATCAAAGACTACAGCTTTCAGTACATATGACACCTAAACAAAGAAAAGAAAAATCTTTACAATTGGACCAATAAACAACATCATGATAAACAAAGAAAAGAGTGAAGTTGTCAGGGATTTCATTTTACTTGGATCCACAATCAATGCCCATGGGAGCAGCAGTCAAGAAATCAAACAACGCATTGCAGTGGGCAAATCTGTTGCAAAAGACCTCTTTAAAGTGTTAAAAAGCAAAGATGTCACTTTGAGAGCTAAGGTGTACCTGATCCAAATGGTATTTTCCATTGCCTCATATGCATGTGAAATCTGGATAATGAATAAAAAGACCAAGAAAGCAGTGATGCCTTTGAAATATGGTGTTGGTAAAAAATATTGAGTATTCTAAGAACTGCCATAAGAATGAACAAATTTGTCTTGGAAGAAGTACAGTAAGAATGCTCCTTAGAAGGGGGATGGCAAGACTGTCTCATGTATTTTGTATATGTTACCAGGAGGGACCAGTCCCTGGAGAATGACATCATGCTTGGTAAAGTAGAGGGTCAGTAAAAAAGAGGAAAACCCTTAACAAGATGGGCTGACACAGTGGCAGCAACAATGGACTCACACATAGCAACAATTGTGAGATGGTGCTGGACTGGGCTGTGTATTGTTCTGTTGTACATAGGGTCACATGAGATGGTACCAAATCAATGGCATCTAATCATAACATGCAGGAAAAATAGGCAGCAGTAGGTAATAAAAATGTATAATAACAATTCATCCTTCCCTAGTTTTTTCATTCCTGGAGAAAAATTAGTCTGGAATTATGCAGGCTTAAGGATTATGTCCCTCACATAGAATGGTTCTGAACATCTTTCTTCCCCTAGATACAATTCCATTGAAGACTCACTATACATTGGCACCCTAGGCAAGTGCCTAGCTGGCCCATCCTGTTCTCAGGTACAGAGTGACTCATGGTAATGTAAAACATAGCAGTTGCCTCCACAGCATCCATTTCACCCTCTTACATCAGGTTGAAACCATGTGCCTGAGTGGTATTAACTTTTTTCCTAGCTTTAGGGATGGATTCTCCTTAGTCTAGCCCAAGGTATGTTATTGAATCAGGCATGAGCCCATTAGCCCGGTCTAAAATTTCTGTGGTACATGACTTTCTTGGCCACAGTAATTTTTTGGAGATGGGAAATTCCAATCAGTGTGCAGATAAATAATTTAGTTTGATGGTCAGAGGGAAGGGAAGGCTTCTACCTCCAGTGTGAATGAGAAAGCATGTGGTACTGGTTGCTGCTAGTAGCCTCCTTGCTACCATAATGAAAGCCAGCCTAAGTCAAACATCAATACAAGTAAGATGACATGGTCAAAGTAATGGCAGAGAAATGGAGAGCAATGGCCCTAATGATATTATGATGTTTTGGCTCAAGTTGACCCTAAAGTTTGACCTCTGTACTTTCTAGGTATATAGCCCAAATATTTCTGTATTCTCTAAGCTAAAGTTGTGTTTACTGTGCTTCCTGATAACAGACACTTACAAATAAATGTTCCTTTCCTTTCCCTTCCATCAGTGGTGTGTTCAGAGCAATCAGGATTTAAAGCTGAAAGTCATGCATACATGAGGCCAATAAAATTTTTTTTCATGATCTAAATCAAATTTTCTGGTCTTATGTCTTTCCACCCAAACTTTTCTTTTCTCTTTTTTGGTAACCTTTATTATTTTATTATTAGTCCCTAATCACTGACAATTTGCTTCTAAATTGATTTACATTTCTTGTAAAGTGAAATATCATTTACTCAGTTTAATTATTGAATTCTATTGCTTACATAAATAAACAACTCTCTTCATGTGACAGTCTGGGCATTGCTGACCTCAGATTGGTCCAGGCCACTTGTGACTCCAGTGGTGGTCAATGATGTGCATGTGTAGGAGTTCTGATTGCAATAATGGCTCTGGTACAACAAAGTAATGTTGCATATTTTACAAAGTACCTAATTGCTTTCATGTGTCCCAGATATATATCTAACAATGCCCAGTTCAACAGATTCTGCAAATTATCTCCCAATAGAAATGGCTGAAAATAGAACTACATTTATATTTTATAGGTGACACAAAGGCATTATGTGTAAATGAAATGTCTATCCATTAGAACTCTTTCTGTTGCAAGTGATGGAAAACCCAACTCCAATTGGTTGGTCAGAGAAGGGGGAATTAAATGACCCAGGTAACTGATAAATACAGGGGCCTTGGCTGGGGCAAGATTTGAGGCTCACACAATGCTGTCAGAACACAGCTTCTTTGCATCTCCAGCTCCAAACTTTACTCTCTATTGTATTGGTTCCATTCTCAGGCTCCATAAGGTGTTCTCTGAACCATCCAGGTTTCCTCACATCTCTAAGTTCAGAAAAAGGACTAGCCCTTTTTTCCAACAACTAAGAGAAAGGTCACTGAGTTTATGATTGGCTCGAACCAGTTATTATTGACCAAGGATAAAATTAACAAATTGACTTAGACTAAGTCATCCACCACTCCTGGTTTTAGTGGAAGAAGCAGTACACTGAAACTGCATCCATACCTACTGAAATTAAGCAAAATCCTAAATATGTATGTATTGTATATTCTTATCTCATAAAAGGAGGCATGAGTGGTGGGAAAAGACAGAACAATTAACCATACAGAAATATGGCAGTATACCATTTTTGACTTTGGACTCCAGGGAATTTAAGATGGTCTAGCTTGAGACCTTTACTAATTTCTATGCCTGTCCACATTCAGGGCTGTAGGAATTTATGGAGTTTACCTTTTGGTGTTTTTTTTTTTTGTTTTGTTTTATGTTTTTCCTTTCTTGCTGCCCCTGTTGTGTTTGATCTGAGTACTGACTTCTCAGTGACCTCAATTTCTCTCTTGCCATGCAAAGTTCCTGGTTGTATAAGATAGTGTTAAATACACTGGCTGTTTCCTTTATTTATTATTATTTTTAAAACAATTCTTATTAGCTTTACACCATGATTTGTGAAATAGTAACAATGTCTAGTTAGAGAAGGAATATTCTGTTTGATGTGCTCATCATTTTGATAAATGAAAAATAACTAATGTTGGAGAACAGGAAAAGTACACTGGGGACATCCAATATGAAGCACAGGTCTTGTTCCTCCCCACCCCCAAAATATTGTTGAATTGGTTCTAATATATTTAGAGGTCTTAGAGTGGTTCTAGATTATCTTTCTTGACACCAGGGTTTTATTTTTAAAGAGGGTAGTAGAAATGCAAGGGCATTTCCAAATCTGGAAAGTTAAAATTGCCCACTAGAAACTTTCTGAGCTTTTAATTTGGCTGTTAATCAAACAATCTAAAAATAAGTGCTGCTTTAAATAAAAGACTAAAATAAATCAGTCAAGAAAAAAATCCCCTGTTTCTGTCCAGAAGTCCAATTATACCATCTAATCACTCATTTTATTCCCCTTTAAAGCTAGCATGCTTGCATTTGTTCTTTTCACCTAACTAATATGACCACCCCCCCCTTTTAAGTTATGTGAAGAACTATGTATTCATTTTACTTTTAAGATAGCTTTTTTTTTTTTTTGCCAAGGAAAATGTTACTTAGGATGAATCCAAGGAATCCCAAAGAACAAGCTAAAATACTGTGAGGTATTGAACTTGAGATCAAAAAGTCAAAGTTTAAATTTAGTTTAGCTACATACTGTGTTAACTTTGACCAATTTACCTAAACTCTTGGAGTTTAATTTCTGAAGAAAAAAGAGAACAAGTGTCATGGATTAAATTGTGTCCTCCCAAAATATGAATTGAAGTCCTGAACCCCATACCTATGGATGTGATCCTGTTTGGAATTACAATTTCTTTGTTATGTTAATTAGTTCATGCCTGAGTAGGATGAGTTCTAATCCTAATCATGTTTTGTTATAAAAAAGAGCAGAGTAAACATGGACACACACCACGGAGGAGATGCCATATGAAGAAAGATACATACGGCAGATGTATCTACAATCCCAGGAACTCCAAGTTTAACGACAGCAATTAGAAGCTGAAGTAGACAAAGAAGGACCTTCCTGTAGAGCCACATCTTGAATTCTAGCCTCCTGAACTGTAACAAAATAAATTTCTGATCTTTAAAGCTTCCCAATTTTGGTATTTGTTTTATAGCAGCACTAAGTGATGTGGTAGTTAAGCTTGTGTGTCAGCTTTCCTAAGCTTTGGTTTTGAGTGGCTGGGCAGCTGATGTAATGAGATTGTAATCATGTCCATGTTTGAATCTGCTTTGAACAGCTAAGTAGTTGCCTTCAGGGTGTGGCCTGCTTCTAGTATATAAGAAGAAGCTTTGAGAAAGGTCTTGAGCTTTTGGCACATCTGGATCCTGCATTTGGCCAAGTCTTCATCTCAGCGGCTTGCCATGTTGCCTGTCGATCTTGGACCTGTGCCATTTTACCTGCCAACCTTGGGTTCGTCAGCCTCAGCAGCCAGCAGTTGCCTAAAAGATGCCTTTACCTCTAGTGTGACTAGAATAAGAGGTGGAGCTGAAGCCTAAGACCAAAGGGCCTTCACCAGCCCCAAGAGACAGTACTCTGAATTTGGACTTTTAGCCTCCTAAACTGTAACAGAACAAATTCCTGTTTGTTAAAGCAGCACTAGAGAACCAACACACTAACTAAGACAATAAGCTAAGAGTGGTTTGAAACAGTAATTGTTGTTGTTGTTAGGTGTCATCAAGTTGGTTCCAACTTGTAATGACTCTTTGTACAGCAGAATGAAACATTACTCAGTTGTATGCCATCCTCAGAATCTTTGCCATATTTGAGCGCATCATTGCAGTACTGTGCCAATCCACTTGTTGGGGGTCTTCCCTTTTTCTCTGACCCTCTACTTCACCTAGTATGATATCCTTCTCCAGGGACTGGCCCTATCCGACAACATGACCAATGTATGAGAGACAATGTTTTGCCACTCTCACTATTAGGGAGCATTCTGGCTGTATTTCCTCCAACACAGATTTGTTAGTTCTTCTAGCAGTCCATAGTACGTTCAATATTCTTGTCAACACCACTATTCAAGTGCATCAATTCTTCTGTGGCCTTCCTTATTCATCATCCAGCTCTCACATGCATATGAAGCTATTGAAAATAGTTTATATAATATTGAAAATTATATAATATTGAAAATAGTTTAGCTCAGGCACACCTTAGTTTTCAAAGCGACATCTTTGCTCTTAAACACTGTAAAGAGGTTTTTGCAGCAGATTTGTCGAACGCAATATGTAGTTTGATTCCTTGACTGCTGCTTCTAGGGGTGTTGGTTGTAGATCCCAGTAATTGGATAGTAATTAGACCTTCTAAAAAGCTGTAAGAAGTCTTAAATGACCTTTTGATCTACATTTACATAGCTCAACCCAGTTATTTGCTGGGAGTCACAAAGACCATAGCTAGAAGGGCCCTTTCAGTAATTCACTGCATTGCACACATATAGGAATTTACATGAAAAAAAATTATTGTTGTTGTTGTTAGGTGCTGTCGCGTCATGTCTGACTCATAGTGACCCTATGCACAGCACAACAAAACACCACCTGGTCCCGCACCAGCTCCACAATCCTTGCTGTACTTGAGCACATCACCACAGCCACTGTGTCAATCCATCTTGTTGAAGGCCTTCCCCTCTTTTGTTGACCCTCCACCTTACCAAGCATGACATCCTTCTCCAGGGAATGGTCCCTTCTGGTAACATGGCCAAAGTAGGTGAGACAAAGTCTGGTCATTCTCACTTCCAAGGAGCATTTTGGCTGCACTTCCTCCAGGACAGATCTGTTAGTTCTTTAGCAGTCCATGGTACTTTCAGCATTCTTCACCAGCACCACAACCCAAAAGCATCAGCTTTTCTCCGGTCTTCCTTATTCACTGTCCAGCTCTCACATGCTTATGAGGCAATTGAAAATATCATGGCTTGTGTCAGGTGTACCTTAGTCTTCAAGGAGACATCTTTGCTCTTCAGCACTTGAAAGAGGTCCTTTGCAGCCAATTTGCCCAGTGCTATACATGCTCTGATGTCCTGACTGCTGCTTCCATTGGTGCTGACTGAAGAACCAAGCAATGTGAAGTTTTTGACAACTTCAATCTTTTCTCCAGTTATTGTGATGCTGCTTATAGGTCCAGTTATGAGGATTTTTATTTTCTTTATACTGAGATGCAATCCATACTGCAGACTGTATTCTTCAACCTTCATCAGCAAGTGCCTCAAGTCATCCTCACTTTCAGCAAGCAAAATTGTGTCGTCAACGTATCTCAGTTTGTTAATGATTTTTCCTCCAATCTTGATGCCACGTTCTTCTTCATATAGTCCAGCTTCTCCGACTATTTGCTCAGCATATAGATTGAATAAATATGGTGAAATGATACAATCCTGACACACTCCCTTCTTTATTTTAAACCATGCAGTATCCCCTTGTGCTGTTCGAACAATAGCCTCCTGGTCAATGTATAGGTTCCTCATGATTATAATTAAGTGTTCTGGAATTCTCATTCTTCTCAACGTTATCCACAGTTTGTTATGATCCACACAATCAAATGCCTTTGCATAGTCAATGAAACACAAGTAAACATCTTTCTGGTATTCTCTGCCTTGAGCCAAGATCCACCTGACAGCAGCTATGATAACCCTTGTTCCACATCCTCTTCTGAATCCAGCTTGCACCTGTGGAAGTTCTCTGTCAATATACTGCTACTACCATTTTTGAATTATCTTCAGTAAGATTTTACTTGTGTGTGATATTAATGATATTGTTCAATAATTTCCGCATTTGGTAGGATCATCTTTCTTTGGAATGGGTACAAATACAGGTCTCTTCCAGTCAGTTGCCCATGTAGCTCTCTTCCAAATTTCTTGGCATAACCAAGTGAGTGCCTCCAGTGGGGCATCTGTTTTTTTGAAACATCTCAATGCATAGTCCATCAATTCCTGGAAAAACTTATGGTTGATAAATACTAATTTTCCCAATGATATATTTTACCTAGTCAAATTTAACCTAATAGAGTCTAAACTTCAAACCCAAATCAAACAAAAAGTCAGAAAACACAACATAAGAAAACAAGAAAAAGCTTTATTTCAAGCTATTTTTCCTTTTATTTTTTAAAAAAAGTAAGTTCTGATTTTGTAGAAAACTTTTTCATGCCACTTTTTAAGATAAAATACTAGTTTCTCCAAATAGTCTGAATTTGAACAATAATTCCTAAGTCTTTTGGAGTTTACCACAACCAATTGTGATTAATTTTACAATCCTTCCTCCCTTATCCCATACCTGTTTTCATCTATCTTTACATACGTAATATTATACAACTTATTTTATTTTTAAATTTAAAAGCCTTTTTAATGATAGCTCTATTGAGATATAACTGACATACCATTAAATTTGCCTTTTAATCTATTTAATATGTTGGTATTTAATATATTCACAGAATTATACAACCATCACTACTTTCTAATTCCAAAACATTTTTATCACCCCCAAAAGAAACTCTGTAACCATTAAAGTCATTCTTCTTTTCTCCTCCTCCTAGTCCCCTGTCAACCACTAAACTTTTTTTTCTATGTATTTGCCTATACTGAACATTTTATATAAATGGAATCATAAAATATGTGGTCTTTTGTGTTTGGCTTGTTTATTTAGCATCATTTTTTCAAGGTACAACCATATTGTAGCATGTATCAATAGTTCTTTTTCTCCTTGAAAAATACTCCATTGTATAGGGGCCCTCACTGAGATGGATTGACACAGTGGCAGCAACAATGGGCTCAAACACAGCAATTATTGTGAGAATGATGCAGACCTGGCCAGTGTTTTGTTCTGTTCTACCTAGAGTCATTATGAGTCAGAACCAACTTGACAGTATCTAACAACAGTTGATAGACACACCAGTTGTCTATCAGTTTATTGTATTGTAGTGGCTTGTGTATTGTTATGAGTTTAGAGTCTATTCCACTGGTATTTCAAATACCTGCATGGCCACCCATGGTGGACATGTTTCAGTGGAGCTTCTAGACAAGGCAGACAAACAAAATGGATGGGGCCATCCACTTCTGAAAAACTTGGCCAGTGAAAACTTTTTGAATAACAGTGAAACATTGCCTGATACATTACTAGATAACTTTATGAATAGCCCTGAAACTGTCTGATATAGTGCTGGAAGATGAGCCCCTCAGGTTGGAAGGCACTCAGATTATGAGTGGGGAAGGGCTGCCTCCTCAAAGTAGAGTCTACTTTAATCATGCAGATGAATTAAAGCTTTTGGGATCTTCATTTGTTGATGAGGCACAACTCAAAATGGGAAGAAACAGCTGCAAACATCCATTAATAATTGGAACATGGAATGTATGAAGTACGAATCTAGGAAAATTGGAACTCATTAAAAATGAAATAAAACACATAAAGATCCATATCCTAGGCATTAGTGAGCTGAAATGGACTAGTACTGGCCATGTTGAATCAGACAATCATATGATCTACTCTGCCAGGAATGACAAATGGAAGAGTAGTGGCATCACATTCATAGTCACAAAAAATGTTTTGAGATCTGTCCTGAAGTACAGTGCTGTCAGTGATTCGATAATATCCATATGTCTACAAGGAAGACAAGTTAATACTATTATTATTCAAATTTACACACTAACCATTAAAGCCAAAGATGAAGAAATTGAAAATTTTTACCAACTTCTGTAGTCTGAAATTGACTGAACATGCAATGAAGAGGTACTGATGATTATTGGGGATTGGAATGTGGAAGTTGGAAACAAAGAAGAATCACTGGTAGTTGGAAAATACGGCGTTGGTGATAAAAATTATGCTGGAGATCATATGATAGAATTTTGCAAGAACAACAACTTATTCATTGCAGATACATTTTTCAACAACATAAATGGTGGCTATACATATGGACCTCAGCAGATAGAATATGCTGGAATCAGACTGACTACATCTGTGGAAAGAGATGATGGAGAAGCTCCATATCTTCAGCCAAAATAAGGCCAGCAGCTGGCTGTGGAACAAATCATCAATTGTTCATATGCAAGTTCAAATTGAAGCTCAAGAAAATGAAGACAAGTCCATGAGAGCCAAAATATGACCTTGATTATATCCCACCTGAATTTAGAGACCATCTGAAGAATAGATTTGATGCATTGAACACCAAAGACTGAAAAACAGATGAGTTGTGGGATGATATCAAGAACATCATTCATGAAGAAAGCAAAAGGTCATTTAAGAGACAAGAAAAGAAGAGAAGACCAAAATGGGTGTCAGAAGAGACTCTGAAACTTGCCCTTGAATGGAGGGTAGCTGAAGTGAATGGAAGAAATGACCAAATAAAAGAGCTAAACAGATTTCAAAGAGCAGCTTGAGAAGACAAAGTCAATTATTATGATGAAATGAGCAAAGACCTGGAGTTAGAAAACCAAAAGGGAAGAGCAGACTTGGTATTTCTCAAGCTGAAAGAACTGAAGGAAAAAAAAAAAAAAAAGCCTTCAGTTGCAATATCTAAGGATTCTCTGGTCAAAATATTGAATGATGCAGGAAGCATCAAAAGAAGATGGAAGGAATACATAGAGTCACTGTACCAAAGAGAATTGGTCAATGTTCAACTATTTCAAGAGGTGGTATATGATCAAGAACCAATAGTATTGAAGGAAGAAGTCAAAGCCGAACTGAAGGAATTGGCACAAAACAAAACAAAAACATAAGCTTCCAGGAATTGACAGAATACCCATTGAGATGTTTCAACAAATGGATGCAGTGCTGGAGGCACTTACACATCTATGCCAAGAAATTTGGAAGACAGTTACCTGGTTAACCGACTAGACGAGATTTGTATTTGTGCCCATCCTGAAGAAAGATGACCCAACATAATGTTAAAAGTATCTAACAATATTGTTATTATCACATACAAGTAAAATTTTGTTGAAGATAATTCAAAAATGGTTGCAGCAGTATATTGACAGGAAACTTCTAGAAATGCAAGCTGAATTCAGAAGAGGATATGGAACAAGGGATATCATTGCTAATGTCAATGAGATCTTGGCTGAAAGCTAAGAATACCAGAAAGATGTTTAAAAAAACAAAAACAAAAAAAACCAAACTCACTGCCATCCAGTTGAATCTGACTCATAGCAATCCCTCCCTGGGTTTCCAAGGCAGTACCACTATGGAAGTAGATTGCCCTATCTTCATTCTGAGGAATGGCTGGTGGGTTTGAACAGCCAGGCTTCTGGTTAACAGTCAAATGCCTTAGGCACTACGCCACCAGAGACTCCTAGAAGGATGTTTACTTGTGTTTTATTGACTATGCATAACATTTGACTTTCTGCATTGTGATGAATTATGGCAACATTATGAAGAATGGGAATTCTAGAACATTTAACTGTGCTCATCAGAAACTTGTACATAGACCAGGAGGCTGTCATTTGAACAAGGAGATACTACATGGTTTAAAATCAGGAAGGGTGTGCATCACGGTTGTATCCTTTCACCAAATTTATTCAATCCGTATGCTGAGCAAATAATCCAAGAACCTGGACTATATGAAGAGGTGACATCAGGATAGGAGGAAGAGTCATTTAACAACCTGTGATATGCAGATGACACAAACTTCCTTTCTGAAAGCGAAGAATATTTGAAGAACTTACTGATGAAAATCAAAGAAAACATCCTTCAGTATGGATTACACCTCAACATGAATAAAACAAAAATCATCACAACTGGACCAATAAGCAGCATCATGATAAGTGGAGAAAAGATTGAAGTTATCAAAGATTTCATATTATTTGGATCCACAATCAACACTCATGGAAAAGGTAGTTCAGAAATCAGATGTCTTATTGCATTGGGCAAATCTACTGCAAAAGACCTCTATAAGGAGTTGAAGAGCAAAGATGTCACTTTGAAGACTAAGGTGTGCCTAGCCCAAAACATGGTGTTTTCAATTGCCTCATATGCATATGAGAGCTGGACAATGAATAAGGAAGACTGAAGCAGAGTTGATGTCTTTGACCTGTGGTGTTGGCAAAAAGTACTGACAATCCATGGACTACCAGAAGAATGAACATGCCAGAAGAATGAACAAATTTTTTATGGAAGAAAGTGCAGACAAAATGCTCCTTGGTATGTGAACTGCTGTATGGAAAGTGAATTTGCTCTGTAAACTTTCACCCAAATCACACACACACACACACACACATACCCCAACCTCCTCGGGAGCAAGAATGGCCAGTATTTGTCTCACCTACTTAGGTCTTGTTTTCAGAAGGACCATTCCCTGAAGAAGGATATCATGGTTGGTAAAGTCTAGAGTAAGCATAAAAGGGAAAGACCATCAACAAGATGGATTGATCAGTGGTTCCAATGATGGGCTCAAGCATAATATGGATTGTGGGTATGGTGCAGAATCAGGCAGTGTTTCATTTTGTTGTCCATAGGGTCACTATGAGTTGGAGCCAACTTGACGGCACCTAACAACAACAATGCACCTTGTTTCTTCTGGTATTACCTCTATGTCTCTATATATGCTTATTCCATCATTCTTTAATTAATCAGTTTTAGATATTATCTTAATTTGTTCATTCCTATAATAAATGAGATATTCATTCAGTTATACCACCCACCAACTTCTCTAATAACTTTAAGAGATATTAAAAAAAAAAAAAAAATCCAAACCAGTTGCCATAGATTCAATTCCAACTCATGGTGACCACATGTGTTTCAGAGTAGAACTGTACTTCATAGAATTTTCAATGGCTTTGACCTTTTGGAAATAGATCATCAGGACTTTTTTTCTGAATTGCCTCTGTGTGGCTTTGAACCACCAACCTTGTGATTTGTACTTGAATGCTTAACAACTTTTGCCACCCAAGGACTCTATTAAAAGATATCATCATACATAAATTTCTTATTTCATCAACTATAGACATTATATTTTGATGGCTCATCTTATTAAATGAAGATATTGGTATCCCTAATTCAGTTATTTTCTATTTTTTTCTCCTTCTCAATTTCTAACATCTGTATTTCCTCTTTTTCATGGTCAAGGTTGATAACATTCATTATTTATTCTGTAACTAAAACTTAGTCTTCCATATTCTGCTTGCAGATAGAGTCTAACAGTTGAAGGTGAATGTAATATTTTCATTATTGTGACTTTATGGACAGTATGCATTAATATAGTATTATATTGTGATATATCTTTTTCCTTTTACAACTCTTTTTCCCATGAAATTTCCAAAAGTTCTCTTTTTCTTGCACTATTTACCCTTAGAATAGTCCTGATAAGTTTCATACTTTACATAATATTAGATATACTATTGAGTGTACCCTTTGCATAGAGCATGTGTGCATGCACATACTCATACAAACACACACACACACACACACACACTAAGACTTTCCATCCATCTTCTCAGATTTGGACTGCTCTCAAGGCCTGCTGCACAGGCCATCCTGGGAATTCCCTTCACTTTCTTTTCTTAATTTGTTCTTATGTTTTATTGGAACACATTCTCAAGAAATTTTCTAAGAAATGATCTGGGAGAGAAAATTTTTCTAAGTTGTTGTATATCTGAAAATGGCTTTTAGTGTACATCACATTTAATTGATAATTTTGGTAGGGTGGTGTAGTAAATTACATAGTATGGCCTTTCGAGCCATAAGTCTTTGTAAACTCAGTGGTGGAACTTGCCATGAGTAAATGAGTAGCTCTGATTGTTAAAGTTAGCTACTTGGGGTATTTCTGTTGAGAGTAGCACGAAGCAATCTTCTGGGAAGTTCTCTTTCTCTCAGACATATAGAATTCTGATGTTAATTAACCAAATGGGATTGGTTAATTTGGACACTCTGACAGGCTCAAAAGGAGTCCTCCTAGAAGCAGAAGGAATCTCTCACTGCTGGCTGAGAGATGTGAGAGACACACATTGCTGAGAGAGAGACACACTGAGAGACATACACTGATGGGAGAGAAACTGAGAGAAACTGTTGGCTAAGAGACAGTGGGCTGAGAGAGACTGAGTGTGTTCCTGAACTTGAATTGTAGCCTGTTGCTTCCCTAATAAACTCCATAACCTGTGAGTTCTGTGTGGCCACTGCAGCAAATTATTGAACCCAGCAGAGAGGTGGTGGGTGCTGCAGGAGGAATGGTTGGTGTCAGGGCTGATGAAAGGGCTGGAGGGAGGCAGCATGTCTGGCCTTGCAGGAATAAGCCTTGGGCTACTGATGGTGATTCTGTCTTCCTATTGTGGGGTTAAAGGAAGTCAGAAGATGGGGCTTCCTTGCCACTCTAACCAGTAGGTACAGAATTCTATGTTCAAAATAATTTTTGGTTAGAGCTTTAAAAATACTATTCACTGATTTCCGCCAGTTCATGTGGTCATCAAGCAGTTGAGTGCTATTCTGAGTAACAGTGCTCTGTAGTTAAGCAGTTTGTTTTGTTTTGTTTAAAGAAAGATTTAGGATCTTTATTCTTCATGTTCACAATAATCTATATATTTATATGAATATGGATCTTTTTTTATTCATTGTGCTGGCCAGTTGAGGGCCTTCTTAATATGGAGACTTGTGTCCATCATCTCTAGAAAATTTTTTTGTTTGAAAATATCTTTATATCTGTTTTTTTGTTGTTGTTGTTATATTTTGTTTTGGTTTTAGAACTCTTGTTAATTGATGTTGGATTTCTTGGGTTTATATAATACAGTTTCTTTAGAAAATAACCCTCATATTTTCTTGAACACTGAGAGTTTTCTTTAAGGGGAGTTCCAGTAGGATGGCAGAATAGGCAGACAAACTACATGGATCTTCTTCAACAAAGAAAAAGGGAACCAATTAACACAGATGCAGAAAATAATCCTGAAGCCCTGAGCTTTGAAACGAAGGATACAGAAGTGAACTAAACTCCAACTAGTAGGAGAACCTGTATGAAAACACGAAAAAAGGAGACATATGGAACTGCAGTTTGTCAGTGATCCTGATGGCATGGACAGCTTGGATACTGCCATGTGGCATTAGGACCTAAGAATTAACCTAAAAATCAGTGTTGTTAGCCAGGGGCTGCACGAAGGACTGCACTGGTGGCTGGTGAATAAAGGGGGAAGCACAGTGAAGAGGGAGATGGGCTGAGCTGTGGACTTCTGGCTATCTGGAGGGCACAGCCATTTTGAATGTTTACAAGTGGTTTGACCATTTTGGATATCTAAAGCAATAGCATTCCCTCAGATCCCAGGGACCTAAGAAGGCTCCACTTGCTGGGGACCACCAGGACATCCCAGACATGAAGGACTGGAAAGGTATGATATTCCCCTTGTTACTCTTATACCCCACATACTCTTGGTGAACACAGGTGAGGCCATCCTTTACTCTCACCCACCTTCTGGGCTGGCAGAAATTCCATCCCAGTCTGTGTGCTCTGACATTGCCTGGGTTCCCTGCCCTGCCCTGCCCTGTCCAGATTTTTTTTTTTTTCCTTTTTCTTTTAGTTTGTTTGTTTTTGTCTGTTTTAAGATTATTATTCTTATTATTTTCATCCTTTCTATTATTATTCTTTTTTCTACCCATCCCAAGTTCTAGTTTTCAGCTTTTTCTCTCTTCCATGTTCCTGGTTCCCCCCCTTTTTTTTTTCCTCATGGTTCTTCCTATTCCTTGTTTTTCTTTTTGCATTTCTCCCATTGTTTTCTTCATCAATCTCCTACTCTACCTTTTTTCCCTTATTGCTCCCTCCCCAGATATTGTGAGATTTTTCTTTTTTTTTTTTTTTGTTTGGTGATTGTTCATGGGTGTTTATGTAGTGTGTTTTGTCCACTTGCTTTTACATTTTGGATGGTTTTTAAATCATTGTTTTTGTCTAACTGAGTGGGAGATAGCAACCATGCCCATATGACACAACCATGCCTGCACCACCTGCAGCTCCATTTACTCAGTGAGAGCCACCACTTCCTTTTCCACCACTGGCCAATGATAAATGTCCATCAAGAAGAGCCTGACTCACCCTTAACTTCTCTTCACAAAGAGTTAATAGAGATCTAAATACAACAATATCACAATGTCTCAGAGACAAAAAACCATCACAATCACAACTCACACAAAGAAGCAAGATAAAGTGGTAGAAACAAGGGAACAGGATGCAGACCCAGAACATATCCTTCAGGAAGAAGCAGCATTGGAACTCCCTGATAAGGAATTCAAAAGAATTCTACTTGGATATCTTCAGAAGATTAAGAGGCAGATCAAGGAAAACACTGACAAAATTAAGAAAAACACAGGCAAAAACCTAGAATAATTTTGGGAAAAAAATACAAGAACAAAATGACAAAATAAATGAAAAATTAGAAATGATACAAAATCTATGTCCAGAAATCCAGAAGATTAATTACCAAATTTTCAGAAACAGATAACACATTGAACAGGCAAAGGAGTAGAAAACCACAGAGAAAATTGTCCAAGATTTGTTGAAAGAGAACTTCCCTGATATGATGAAAGATGAAAATATATCCATTCAGAAAGTCCAACAAACACCAAGCAGCATAGACCCCAAAACAAAATCAGCAAGATATATCATCATCAAATTCATCAAAACCAAAGAAAAAGAAAGAATACTGAAAGCAGCATAGGAAAAACAAAAAGTTACCTACAAAGGACAACCAATAAGAATAACCTCTGATTTCTCAGCAGAAACCATGCAAGCAAGAAGGCAATGGGATGGTATATATAAAACCCTGAAAGAGAAAAGTGTCCTACCAAGAATTATATACCAGCAAAGTTGTATATTTTCAGATAAGCAGAAATTAAGGGAATTTGTTAAAACCAGACCAACCTTATAAGAGATACTAAAGGGAGTCCTTTGAACAGAGAACTAATTATAGCAAAAAATAACATTAATACACAAGATGACATAATCCAGAAACAAACACAGCTATGGAAGTATCCAAAGTAAAATAAGCATACAAGATTATAAACAGGAAACCAGAGACATAAATTGGAAAATGAGGACAACTACAAGTCAAAAAGAGGGAAAAAATTGTGTAATTACAGAACTTCTAAACGGTGAGGAAGTCAAGAGAGTTGCAAGATAGAATGGACTGTTCTAAACTTGGGAGAAAATTCTAAATCACAAGGTAACCTCAAAGAAACATGAAAAACCTTCACATCACAATAAAAAAGAGGACAAGCACAAATATTTAGCAAATACTAAAACAGTAGCAACAAAGGAAGTGATAACAGGATTCATAAACATAATGAGCTCAGAACAGAAAATTACATGGAACAAAGAAATCAGAAACACCAGGAAAAAACACATAACAAGATGACAGCAGTGAATTCATACTTGTTGATAATTACACTGAATGTCAACAGATTAAACGCACCACTCAAGACATAGAGAGTTGCAGACTGGGTAAGAAAACATAACCCATCATATGCTGTCTACAAGAAATACACCTTAGAGACAAAGACAAAAATAGGCTAAATATCAAAGTTTGGAATAAGATATATCAAGCAAATGGCAACCAAAAAAGAGCAGAAGTTGTTATTGTTGTTGTTATGTGCCATTGAGTCGGCCCCGACTCATAGTGACCCCTCCTTGGGTTTCCGAGGCAGTATCACTATGGAAGTAGGATTGCCCAACC
>NW_006921857.1:77605-80202 GCF_000298275.1 Orycteropus afer afer | reverse complement strand
AAAGGAAATAATAAAGATTTGAGCAGAAATCAATGAAACAGAAAATAGACAATAGAAAAATAAGACTAGAAGTTGATTTTATGAAAAGATTAATAAAATTGACAAACCACTGGCAAATTTAACAAAAGAAAAGAGGGAGAGAATACAAATAACATGAATAAGAAAGAAAATGGGCAACACACAAAAGAAGCAACTGAAATAAAAAGGGTAGTATCAGGATACTATGAAGAACTGTAATCCAACAAATTGGAAAATCTAGAAGAAATGAACATATTCCTAGAAACATACTACTTACCTAAACTAACACAGACTGAGGTGGAAAAGTTGAACAGATCCATAATAAAAGAAGAACTTGAATGGGTCATAGAAAAATTACCAACAAAAAAAGTCCTGGCCCAAATGGTTTCACCAGAGAATTCTACAAAACATTCAGAGAAGACCTGATACCAATCCTACTCAAAGTACTCCAAAACATAGAAAAGGATGGAATCCTCCCTAATTCATTTTATGAAGCAAGCATAACCTTGATAACAAAATCAGGCAAAGACATCACTCAAAAGGAAAACTACAGACCAATATCCCTCATGAATATAGATGCAAAACTCTTCAACAAAATCCTAGCCAATAGACTCCAACCACATATCCAAACAGTAATTCATTATGACCAAGTGGGGTTCATTTCAGATATGCAAGGATGGTTCAACATTAGACAAATAATCAGTGTCATCACCACATAAATAAAACAAAGAAAAAGAACTACATGATCATATTGACCAATGCAGAAAAGGCATTTGATAAAATCCAACACCCATTCCTGATCAAAACTCTCAGCAAAACTGATCAAAGACTTAAATGTGAAACCTAAAACTATAAAGTTCCTCAAGGAAAAACTAGGGGCAGATTTAGGGGCCCTAATATATGGCATAAATAGACTATCAAGCATAACCTCAAATGCAAAAACAGCAGAAGATAAACTACATGAATGGGGACCTTCTAAAAATAAAATTTCTACGTGGTTCCAAAGACTTCTAACTTTATATGGAAATGAAAGAGACCTCAGATAAGCAAAGCATTATTGAAGAAGAAAAGCAAAGTAGGAGATCTCTTACTCTGGATCTTAAAACCTACTATACAGCCACAGTAGTCAAAACTGCCTGGTATTGGAACAACGGCAGGCACACAGACCAATGGCATAGAATTGAGAACTGAGAAATAGATCCAGTGACCTATGGTCAGCTGATCTTTGACAAGGGGCTGAAATCCATTAAATGGGGGAAGAGATTGTCTGTTTAACAAATGGTGCAGGCAAAACTGGATATTCATTTGCAGAAAAATGAAACAAGATCCATACCTCACACCATGCACAAAAACTGGATCAAAGACTTAAATGTGAAACTTAGAACTATAAAGTTCCTCAAGGAAAAACTAGGAGCAAATTTAGGGACCCTAATATATGACATACATAGATTATCAAGCATAACCCCAAATGCAAAAACAGCAGAAGATAAGCTAGATGAATGGGGACCTTCTAAAAATAAAATTTCTATGTGGTTCCAAAGACTTCTCCAAAAACAAAATCAAGCTCACTGCCATTGAATCGGATTCAACTCATAGCAACACCTCCTTGGATTTTTGAGGTGGTATCACTACAGAAGTAGATTGCCCAGTCTTCCTTCCAAGGAGCTACTGGTGGATTTGAACCTACTGGTTACTAGTCAAATATCTTAGGCACTACACCACCAGAGCTCCTAAGACTTCTCCAAAAGATTCAAAAGAGAACCTACAGATTGGGAACAAAATATTTGGCAATGAATTATCTGACAAGAGACATCTCTAGAATTTACAGAAAACTTCAACACTTCAACAACAAAAGGACAAATAATTCAATTAAAAATTGGCAGAAGACGTGAATAGACACTTCACCAAACAGGATATTCAGGCAGCCAACAAACATATGAAGAAATGCTCACAATTGCTAGCCATTATAGAGATGTAAATAACAAGAACAATGAGATACCATCTTGCCCCAACACTAGTTGCAAAGTTCAACAAGAGAGAAAATAACAAATACTGTCAAGGATATGGAGAGACTGGAACTGTCACACACTGCTGGGAGAACTGTAAAATGGTACAACCACTGTGGAAACAGTATGGTAATTCCTTTAAAAGTTGGAATTAGAAATACCATTTGACCTAGCAATTCCATTACGAGATATACATCCTAAACAAGTGAGAGCCAGGACAAGAACAGATATATGCATACCCATGTTCATCGCACCACGATTTACAATAGCCAAAAGATGGAAACAACATAGGTGCCCACCAACAGAAGAATGGATAACCAAACTATGGTACATACACGTAATGAAATTCTATGCAACTCTAAAGAATAACGTAGAATCTGCAAAACAGTGCATAATGTGGATGAACTTGGAGGGTATTTTGCTGAGTGAAATAAGTCAATCACAGAAGGACAAATATTGTATCAGTCCGTTATAGTAAAAAGTCAAGGAAAGGTTTCTATATGGAAAGAAATTTTTTTGTTGGTTAGCAGGGGAGAGAGGGGAGGGGAGATAACACTATTAGATAAATAGAGA
>NW_006921857.1:74933-76483 GCF_000298275.1 Orycteropus afer afer | reverse complement strand
ATTTGTTCTGTAAGCTTTCACCCATATTACAATAAATATTTAAAAAAGAAAGAATTTTCTTTAAACACTGAGAATTCTTCAACAGAGATGGAGAGATATACTTTTTTGAATACATACTTTAATAAATTGCTGTGATTTCAAACCTACAGCTCAATGCCATCACTATTGTATCTGATACATCTCTATCTTGTGCCCCTTTTATATTCTTCAGACTGTTTTCCTCTTTTGTGGTGCCCCTATCACCACCCCTGTACACACACATTCACTCTCCTTTTCCCTCTCTAGACTGAGAGTCCTTCCTTCTTGCTTCATTACTAAACACTTCTTGTCAGTTTTCAGTCTTCCAGCTATTAGTTTAATAGTGAACTATAGTGTTCACCAATGGATTCCTTCTTCTTTACTTTTTATAATAAAACTATTCTTTTTATAGTCTGTTTCTCTCATTTTAATACCATTTCAAGAAGAAGAGGTGATAAGTGTGTGTGGTTGCCCCACATACTTATTCTTTCAATAAACCAAACTCTTCACCAGACCCTGCCTGCCTTTGTTAGTTTATCACTAACTCAGCTTCCTTCAGATAGTCTGATTTTTCCACCACATGATTCCTTATCCTGATCCAGTCAGCCCTTTTACTGATTCAGTCTTTATTTTACTTGGTGCAAAGGAATTTTTTGATATATTACAAAACCAGTCTGGGGGTAATGTTTTAGATTATTGATTTTTATACTGTGATCTACTGTATAATCTAGCTATAAAAGGATGATTATTTCCTCTCAGAGAAATGAAAGTGGTAGAGCAATTATATGTGTGTTTAGGGTAAGGTGCAGGTGAGTGGGCAACAGAGAAAAGGACAAAGTAAGAACTTACTTCAAGAACATAATGTAGAAGCTTATTAAAAAGGGTGGTAAATTGCTCTCTGTCTTAAATAATGGTTACCAAGAAGATATAGATTAAAGTTGTAGTATGAGAGATTTTTGGAAAAACTAGAAAACATTTATCAGTGAGAAAGAATTCTTGCAGGAAACCATGTCCTTTCCTCTCTTTAAGTATCCTTAAAAATAGATAGATGGCCACTTGGCCATCTAAGATGCAACTATTTGTCTCTCCTTGACTGGAGCAAAGAAGAGTGAAAAAAATTAAAGACACATGGAAACAATTAGTCCAAAGGGCTAATGGACCATGAGAACCTCAGCCTATAAGACTCTGAGACCAGAAGAACTAGATGGTACCCAGCTACCACCAACAACCACTTGGAAAGGGATCAAAATTGGAGATCCTGAATAGAGTAAAAGAAAAATGTGAAACAAAATTTTTAAAAATACATAAAAAAAAAAGACAAGGATTACTGTCAGATAAAGACTAGTGAAACCCCCATGATTATGGCCCCTAGTCACCCATCTGGCCCGGAATTGAACTTAATTCCTGTGGCTAACTTTCAGCCAAACAATAGAGAGGTCTCCGAAGCAGCATTTGCACAGGAAGAAAACTAGGCAGGCAGGAATGCATATGTGGGAAGGACACAGGGAAAAAATGACCACAGGAAGGAAGTG
>NW_006921857.1:72093-73666 GCF_000298275.1 Orycteropus afer afer | reverse complement strand
GACAAACCCAAGGTTGACAAGTACAATGGCACAGTCCCAATGTTACCAAACAACATGGCAGGCCACTAATTCAAGTCCATCAGAAGTCCCAAGATCGGCAAAGCATGGTAGGCTGCTGAACAACGACAGCTACATGCAGGGTTTGAGTGTGCCATAAACCAGAGACTATGCCCAAAGCTGCTGCTTATATATGGGAAGCAGACCACACCCCTAAAGCAGCTACTCAGCTGCTTGTGGTAGATCCCACCATGGAATTGATTGCCAGTCTCATCATGGGGAATAACTATCACCAGCTGCCCAGCCATTTAACCAGGCCCAGCCAAGTTGACACACAACCTTACTACCATATGGGGGTTCAAACACAGCAGCCACTCCTCAGAAGGAAGACTAGGCAATCTACTTCTGTAGAGATACTGCCTCAGAAACCCGAGAGACTTCTGAGATGCCAGCAGGTTCCTAACCAGGGCAGGTGAGCATTTCTCCTCTAAGGACAATCTTCACATTCATCTTTTAAAATTGTGGGTGCTTCATGGAGGATAAAAATTACTTGGTTGAAAAGAAAATCCCTTATCCCACAGCATTTTCATATGGATCCTATTTCATGTAACAAGCCTCAGCTGTGTGTTTATTCTTGCTCTTATTGGTTTTATTGTTCATTAAAGAATTGTTCCCCTTTTTTCCTATTTATCCACCTGAGTGAATTGAAAGGTGCACATGTATTTTAAACCCATTTAAAAGGCACAAAAGCCATGGGAAAAAAAGAGAAAGAGAGAAAGGAAGAAAACAATTGTCTTTTCTCCATTGCCATAGAGGTAAAGAGAAATCCAGTGAAAGAAGATCTCATTGTAACACAAAATGGTTCACTGTACACTAAATCATGACAACTAAAACATATTCACACAATTGCAGGTAGGCTATGAGGTGATGGCTGCTAAAAAGGAATTCTGCAGTCCTTCCAAGTGATATATGTTTTTCCCTTTGTAGTTGTCTTATTCATGTAGTGCTGCTGTAACACAAATACCACAGGTAGGTGATTTTAAAGAACAGATATTTATCATCTCACAGTTTTGGAGTCTAAAAGTACAAATTAGGGTCTTGGCTGTGTCAATTCCTTTCTTGTCGGTAGCCCAAGGTGTTCCGTGGCTCCTTGGCTTATAGACAATCCATACCTGGTATCTGTCTTCCCCCCTGTGTGTGTCTCTGTTCTCTTCTTTTTGTAATTCAGAAGGGATTAGATTTAGGACACAGCCTACACTGGTATGGCCTTATTGATATGACAAAAGAAAAATCCTGTTTCTAAACAGAATCACATCTTAAGTACAAGAGCCAGAAATTCAACATACGCATTTTGTAGGGGGCACAATTCAATCTACAACAGTTTTTATCCTGAGGGTCACCAAGTGGGACTTTTCCCATCTGCTGCTGCCTGGCATCCCACTGACCACTGCTCACCTTGTCATTTTCCCTCCATTTCTTTTTCTAAATTCAGTTTCACCAGGATTGTTGAAAAGATGTTAGAAGCAACAGAAGTGACTAAAGTCTCTGATCCTTCTTCTCCATTTACTTTTCATGC
>NW_006921857.1:69765-70878 GCF_000298275.1 Orycteropus afer afer | reverse complement strand
TCACAAGTTGACAATGAGTTTTCTTCTAATCCTAATGATATGTTCTTCTTCATATAGTTCAGCTTCTCAGATTATTTGCTCAGCATATAGATTGAATAAGTATGGGTGAAAGGATACAACCCTGATGCACACTTTTCCTGATTTTAAACCATGCAGAATCCCCCTGTTCTGTTTGAAGGACTGCCTCTTGGTCTATGTATAGGTTCCTCATAAGCACAGTTAAGTGTTTTGGAATTCCTATTCTTTGCAGTGTTTTCCAAAATTTGTTATGATCCACATAGTTGAATGTCTATGCATACTCAATGAAACCCAGCTAGACATCTTTCTGGTATTCTTTGCTTTCAGTCAAGATCCATCTGACATCAGCAATGATATCTCTCATTCTCCATCCTCTTCTGAATCTGCCTTGAATTTCTGGCAGTTCCTTGTCCATGTACCACTGCAGCCATTTTTTAATTATCTTCAGCAAAATTTTACTTGCATATGATGTTAATGATATTGTTTGAAAATTTTTGCATTCTGTTGTATCACCTTTCTTTGGGATGAGCACAAATATGGGTCTCTTCCAATCAGTTGGCCAGGTAGTCCTCTTCCACATTATTTGGCATAAATGAATGAGTGCTTCCAACATTGCATTGTTTGTTAAAATATCTCAATGGGTATTCCATTAATTCCTGGAGCCTTGTTTTCTGCCAATTCTTTCAATGCAGCTTGACTTCATCTTTCAATATCGTTGGTTCTTGATTATATGCTACGTCTTGAAATAGTTGAACATTGGCCAATTCTTTTTGGTACTGTGACTCTGTGTATTCCTTCCATCTTCTTTTGATGCTTCCTGCATTGTTCCAGATTTTGCCCATACAATCCTTCAATGGTGCAACTCAGGGCTTGAATTTTTTCTTCAGTGTTTCAGCATGAGAAATGTCATGTGTGTTCTTCTCTTTTTGTTTTCTAATTCTAGTTATTTGCACATTTCATTACAATATTTTACTTTGTCTTCTAGAGCCACCCTTTGAAATCATCTGTTCAGCTATTTACTTCATTATTTCTTCCATTCATTTTAGCTTTTCTCCATTCAAAAGCAAGTTTCAGAGTCTCTTCTGACACATATTT
>NW_006921857.1:46118-62930 GCF_000298275.1 Orycteropus afer afer | reverse complement strand
GAGACCTGGTCCCTCTCGGGAGGGTAACAAGGGAGCCGTCTGAGCACTAGTGACTGGGTTTTACCCCTTTCTCTAATAAAAATTAGAGAGAAATATATCATTATCTTTGAGTATGTAACAGTATAAAACTTCTGTACATCAAAAATCAATTACTGCATAACAGGCAAATAGCTTTTGCATATAAAGAACAGTACATACAGACAAGAAAATGACTAAGACCTCCATTAGGAAAAATGAGCAAGGAAAATTCAGAGTACAAGTCAGATGTGAAATAAATGTTCAACCTCATTTGTAATCAAAGAAATGCAAGTAAAGTAATGAAATATCTTTTTTTCACCCACTATCAAATTAGCAAAACTTCTGAATTGGCTAGGTCCATTGGAAGTAGATGTGGAGGCAGAATTTGGTATGCAAAGTTTATATGAGAATAACACTTGTGAATGATAAAGGAAGAAGGAAATAGGGTTTGACAAATGCAGTGAAAATCTGACAAAGACCTAGATGTTACCAATATCCTATCATTACTACATGACAACCTATCAAGAAAAAAAGTGATATCATTGGTGCTAAAAACATGCAAATATGAACCCATTTAATTATCACAACAACCCTATAAGGCATGTACTTTCTTGATCTCTATATTAGAGATGAAGAAACTAATGCACAGAGAGGATAAGTAAAATGCCCAAGGTAGAAATGGAATTTGAGCCTAGTCAATCTGGCTCCAGAGTCTTTTATCTTAATTCTTACATTATACAGCCTCTCAAGTATAATGTGGAATATTAAGCTGCTTTTAAAATGATGTTAACAAGGAATTTTAATCATATGGGGAAATGCTTATGATATAAAATTAATTGGAAAGAGCTGAATTCAAAATTATGTATGCAATGTAATCTCAATTATGCATAATATGCATAGAATAATGGGTGAAGATAGAGTAAATTATTAATAGTAACTACTGAGTGAGAAAGTTGTAGGGTAATTCCAGTTTGTCATGGACTTTTCTAGTTTTAGCCCTGAAAGCCCTGTCCTCAGAATCCTTTCAGTCCCACACAACTGAAGTGATTGGTCACTTCTAATGATTTTAATTGTCTTTTTATATGACTTAGTTTTTTTCCCCTAATTTTCTAAAATGAGCATGATTTAGCTATGCAGTCAGGAAAACAAACAACAACAAAAATAAAAAAACAAACAAACAATAAACTCTTGGGAAAAGGAAAAAAACCGATTGGCTATATTTTGGATGAAGAGAGTCATCCAGTATAAAGACCCTAGTCAGAAGGACTGAAAGGTAGCAGGGTATTTTAGTTTACTTTCCTCTTTATTTAACCCAGTGTTAGGCCCTGGGGATGCAGAAATGAAGAAGGCAGACAAGTTCCTTGCTCTCAGGAGTTTATACTCTATTATATAGAGATGTTCAATTAAGAAATAACAACACTCTCGGGTTGCTATTAGTGCTATGCAAGAAAGAACAAGAATGATGCAGTAGAGAGTAATAGGATGGAACTACTCCAGAGAAGAGGGTTACGGATGGCCTCTGTGGACTGGTGACATTTGATTTGGGATGGAGGAAGAAGTGACATTATAAACATTATTAATGTCAGTGTAAACTGTATCATGGGGACAAGAGAAAATTTCCAGCAACTCATTTCTTCTCATATTTGGGATTGAGACACTAATCTCTGGAGATAGAATTCTTTGGCATCATGCTGTCGAGTCCCATGAACATAAAAGTGTACAGTCGTATTACTTGGAGTCTGTGAAAAGCTGTGCAAGTTTACAAAAATGGAGTTTTTCAAGAGGGATAATCATCAAGGGAAATATTAGTTAACAGAGACTTTTTGTTTCTTTAAAAAATTAAAAATTTTCTTCATTGTGGTAAACATATATACAATAAAGCATTCACCAATTCAGCAATTTCTACATGTATAATTCAGTGTATTGATTACATTCTTCATGCTTGCAACTATTATTGCTATCCTTTTCCAAATTTTTCCACTGCCATTAACGTAAACTCAATATCCCCTAAGCAATTTCCCTACCTTTCCACTCCCTCTAACCTCTGGTAACTACTAATAATCTTTGTTTTCTATATATTTTCTTATTTCATATAAGTTAGATTATACAGTATTTCCTTTTGCAATTGACTTACTTCCCTCTGCATAATGTTTTCAAGATTCATCCATGCTGTGGCATGCATCAGGACTTAATAGAGACTTTTTCTAAATTTATTCTGAAGCAGTTATAAAACACCTTAAATCTATAATCACTTTTTTAAAAAATAAAGATTTTTTAAAATTAGACTATTGCTTATTTTTAAATGACCTTAGTGTATCCTGATACTTCTTAGAAGCAATACAAACCTTGAATGAATAAAGAACAGCATAAACACAGAAAACAAAACAAACCCACTACTGTCCAGTCAATTGCAACTCATAGCAACCCTATAGGGCTTCCAAGGCTGTAAATATTTATAGAAGTAGACTGCCACAAAGTAGCTGGTTGGTTTCAAACCACCAGCCCTTGGATTAGCAGCCAAGCATTTTACCACTGTGCCACCAGGAATCCTATAATGGAAGCTGGAATCTCTTTGTCTTCATTTAGCAATTTTCCAACTCCTTAAAATGAAGGCTGAACCTGCAATTTACTGGGGGAAGAAAAACAAAATACCTGAAGTCAACAGAATTTTAACAAAGTAATGTCTTCACCAAGACTCTTCTTGTACACTGAGAGCCAGTTTTGTAAAGAGTGATAACAGGTTCACTGGACCTTCATGCCTTCTCATCAGGGAGGTGACCATTACCAGAAGAAATGATCAAAAACAAAACAAAAAACAAAACAGAGGGGTCGTCTTGGAGCAGGGAATACGATGTTAAGAAAAGAAGGGTTTTAATTTCCTATTGCTTTTAAACTAGAGAAGCTCAGTAGATTATTAATAGCTCTGGTGGTGTGGTGCCTAAGGCATTTGACTGCTAACCAGAAAGTTGGTGGTTCAAACCCACCAGCCACTCCTCGGAAGGAAGACTGGGCAATCTACTTCCCTAGAGGTACCACCTCAGAAACCCAAGAAGGGGTCGCTATGTGTTGGACTCAACTCGATGGCAGTGAGTTTGGTTTAGACAGGCAAAAAAATTAGGACCAGAGTATCAGTACAGTATATTTCAGATCATAAAACAAAATCAAACAAAAAAGTCGGGTTATGCTTAAGCCAGTTTTGACTCATGGCAGCCCCATGTTTTGCATGTATTGCTCTCTATAGGATTTTCAAGGCAGTGACCTTTTGAAAGCAGATCTCCAGGTCTTTCTTCCAAGGTGCCTCCAGGTGGGTTCGAACTGGTAACGTTTCAGTTAGCAGATGAGTGCTTAACTGCTCCACACGTCTTTAAAAGACTACAGTATCTGTTCTTCCATTTTCCTTCCCCTTTTCTGCCCCTCTCCTTTCTGAAAATTCTCTTTAAGATAAATTGTTAAAATGCTTATTAAACAATTTTTGTGATTTAAGCTGATTATGAGTTTGGACTTTAGGGAAGGAAATAAGCAGCAGAAAGGATTTTTTAAATCCTCAGAAAAATTTCTATGGAAGAGATGATTTTTTGGGTGGCAGTGTAGGTCGGCTATCAGTGTCTGGCCGGTAGGCTTATCGTAACTGAGAAAACTGAGCTTTGCTTAAAAAAAATTCCTTAGCTGAAATGAATAATTGAAAATGCTGAGCCATTAGAACTTCAAAGATTAATTTCTCCTTTAATGGCACAAGGTGATAGAGAGAAACAATCAAGCTAAAGAAGAATAATCAAGCTAACCCAACTGGGGTATTTCATCTGATACTCAAAGTTGCGGGCCCAAACTTTGATCTCCTTCAGTTTTGTCTAAGGGAGTTTTTGGTCATTTAAAACTGCTGGAACCTTCTGTCTTTGTGACTTGGAACTGTGTTCTGATCCATGATTTTCTTCTAATCCCTTTAGGTAACAGGATACAAAGTGCTATTTATGGGTACTGTTAGCTTCACGATGGTTATTTAATGACCAGCCTCAGATATTCCCCAAAGGCCTTGGACATATCTTTAATGTGATTACTTGATAGCCATAAGTCCATTCAGTTATATTAAACTTGGAGGCAAACCATTTTCTTTCTTTGCTAAAGAAAGAGCAGTGATGTAACAGGAAGTTAGATGCCAAAGACAGGACGCTTGTATTCCAAGGTAAGCCAAATAAGGCAGAGCCACTACAACTTGGGTTTGAATAACAGTTGGGGATGAGATCATTTAAGTAAAAATATTCTTTTTAGCAGACAATTATTCCAGTAACATATATATTTTCCATGTAGATAATTAATAATATAGAAATTAGCTATAATAATACTGTGTAGACTGTATTTTGTTGGTGAAGTTTTAATACTGTATAAATGGACTATAAAACCTCTTCATGAATGCTCATCAGGAGTTTTCCATGATTGTTGGAACTTTCTATTTCTGAAACTGTAAGTCAGATCCTAACGATTATTGTCATCAGTATTATTGACAAAATCAGTACTATCATAGTAAGTGATATATATTATATACTGTTTGTGCCTACATTTATTTAGTTCCTGTTATGTCTAAGGGACTATGGTAGGCCCATTTAATGAATCATTTTTATTCTTTGCAATAGTCCTGCAAAGTAAGTGTTATTCAAAACTGAAAAAACCAAGCTCACTGCCATGGAGTTGATTCTGACTCATAGCGACCCCCATTGGTTTTCAAGACTATAAATCTTTACGGAATAGATCGCCCCATCTTCTTCCTGTGGAGTAGCTAGTGCATGTGAACTTCTGACTTCCTGTTTAGCAGCCAAATGCTTATCCACTCCTACTTGATACTCATGCAAACAGAGTTTAAGTAACATGCCAAGGGATATAAATGATAAGTGGTAGATTCAAGATTCCAACAGGAGCTTCTTAGACTCCAAAAACTGAATTTCATCACAATCACACTTTCTCCAAATTTTATACTGATTTTCACTCAGAATTAATGGAAGGAGTAGTTTTGCCCACCATGTTACTTACTCAGGAGAAAATATTCTCTTGCTTTCTTTGCAGTAAGACTGTACCAGTTGAATATTCACAGGGTCTTTAGTTCCATGGCTGTCCAACTGGGGAAGTGAAAGAAGAAAGTATGGTGGAGGACCCAAAACTTGTTAATTACTGTAGAAAACAAATCAGCCACACACCCTAACTTTAACTCTAGTACTTAGTGTAACCAAAACCAAACCTAACTCACTGCTGTTGAGTTGGATCCAACTCATAGTGACCCCTCCTTGGATTTCTGAGGTGGTATCACTACAGAAGTAGATTGCCCAACCTTCCTTCCAAGGAAGGAACCAACCTTCTGGTTAGCAGTCAAATGCCTTAGGCACTACACCACCCGAGCTCCCAGTACTTAGTGTAAGTGTGATTAATTACATGCACCAATCCCATTTGAGTTCTCCAGATCTTGATCTACAGAACTGTTAACATGGAACAGTGATCTATGAAAGTCACAACATTGGTCACATTAGTTCACTACTCTGACTTCTAAGTGTGAGGCACTTCACGTAGAATATCTTGCTTAGTCAACATATCAACCCTGCAAGTTCAGTGTATTGTCATTATGATTCTTATAACACAATAAGTGATTTTTCAAGATCATTTGTATGCTTATTGGTAGAACACGGATTAGAAACTATGACTCCTGACATCAAAATGCTGTGATTGTTTATAAGACACCTCACAATTCTTTAAGTTAGCTTTTCTCAAGTGTCTTCACGTTATGTGTTGTAATTCTCAAACATTCTCAGTAATTTGTGATGAAAATATATAAAATATGGAAATTTGCAAATGTTTTATCTCTTTTCAAGGATTTGTCTATAAATACCATCACTCTCTGCCATTTGCTTTCAGATGTATTGTCTTTTGTGTATGAGAAATGTGTGTAATAGCAGCCAATATGCAGGAAGCTCAACACAACCTCATCTGTTCCTCACTGTGCTGATTTGTTTATTTCCTTTCTTTGCTCTTCAAAAGCTGTTCAGAGACCTCCCTCTACCTAAAGGACTTGATATAGGCCTGTCTTTATTCACAGCAGAGCTCAGTAAATTCTTACTGAAAACACAGAGTATGGAACAAAATACTTCAGTTTTTAAAATACTCTTTAATTTTGGGTAGGTTATTTACCTTCCCCAAGCCTTAGTTTCCTCATCAGAATAATGGGACTAATATTAATACCTAAACTCAGAGGGCTGTTGTAAGAATTAAATGAGACAATATAAGTAAAAGTGCCAAGTTCAGTGCCTGGCCTACAGTAAGTGCACAATAACGTTAGCTGCTCTTATTGACTCTTTTAAAAGTGTTCTTTTTTCTCTGATTCAGTAAAGTCGGTCAGATAGTAACAACACAAAATGAGGAGCTATATTTTTCCCTTCAGAGTGAGCTAAGGAAGTCTGGGATATAGTACTATAAATGGATATGTAACATTTGATTTATTTTATTAGCAATACTATGTAGTTATAGGGGAAGGAGGGAAAAGATAGTCAATAAGTAATTCTGGGAGGCTTAATAAAATATTTACCTTTCTCTATATAACCTTGTAAACTAGTGAGCACCATTTTTAGTCTTGTTAACAGCAACAGTGCACCCAAGATGATGAATAATTTGTAAGTGGGGAGGCATTTAATCATTTCCTGCTAGTTGTTAAATTTTACACTTAAATCATTAACATAACAGGAATTAGAACATTTTATATTCTCATAGAATTTATTTTTTCCTTCTTATCTGTGACTTAGAAGTCTTGATAGCACAGTGGTTAAGCACTTGGCTGCTAACCAAAAGGTTGACAGTTCAAATCTACCAGCCACTCCTTAAGAGAAAGATGTAGAAGTCTGCTTCTGAAAAGATTCACAGCCTTGGAAATCCCATGGGGGCAATTCAGCTCTGTCCTACAGGGTTGTTATGAGTCAGAATCTACTTGAGAGCAATGGGTTTGTTTTCTGGTTTTATATGTGACTTAAAAATAGCTTATGCTAGATGCACAGTGTTAAGAAAAAAGTACCATAAGGATACAGACTAATTTGGTGTTAACTCCCAGTAGAAGGAATTAAGTGGCTGTAGGCTGCATGGTAGGAAGCATCAAGACTGGAGGCAGATCCTGACTCAGAAGGAATATTCCACTGCTATTGTGTGGCAGTTAGCACTATTAATCTCACTCCTTTTCTTGAAGGCCGTTTTAAAGTATGGCAGGATATTGATAACGTATCTAAGTAGTCTCTGTCCTCAACTAGTGTCACACAGGTATCTCATATGCAATAATATTCTACATGGATTTTTTTGACCCATGTCATACACCTTATACATGCTTCAAGCAAGCAGCAAGGATTTCTGGCCTCAGAGATTAAAAAAAAAAAAAAAAAAAAAAACCTCCTCTGGTGCCGCAAGTGTTTTCTTTGCACAATTTTGTATTCCTCATTTCTTCTGTACCTATCTCTCTGGCACCTGAACGCTGAGCACAGCCACTCTGCCTGATACATTATTGAATGCCTTTTAATTGCCTGTAGTTAGTTCTTCTTTCCAGCAGAAGGAGTATGATGATTAAGCTGATGTCAGGCTTCCTTCCTTGGCTTATTATACACAAAAATGACATTAGCAACAACAAAAAGATGTGAGAAATTGGAAATGATGAAAATTGTGAGACATAATTTTGTTCTTACTAATATTAGTTTTAAGCAACTTAATTAAACGGACATGCCTATTTTACACATTTCATTTCTGATGTGGAAGGCAATGTGGTGAAGTAAAACGAAAAAAACAAACACAAAAACCTGGACTTAGAAAATTTGGAGTTCTGTTCTTAATTTCAGCACTCATAAGTTAGATAATTTTGGGCTAGTTTTTGAGCTAGGATACAATTTCCTTATGAGCAAAATTAGAGTCATGGGACAGATGTTCTGAAGTCTTCTTCCAACTGTAATTTTGGTGTTCTAAGATAAAGAAAAGCCAACATCCCCAGTGAAAAATTTACCAAGAGACAGTCATAAGCTTATCACTGTAAATTGGTACTCTAATATTAAACACTAGCCTAATTTCATTCAGAAGATTTTAAGGTGGACAGAGGTGAAATAGAGGTATTTCAGACCAGAGAGAGACAACAATGAGCTCTAAATTAATGTAAAAATTTAGATAAGGAACTCAAATAACTTAGCAAGGTAAGCAAGCAATAAAAAAATACAAAATTGAAACCCAAAGATTATTGACAAAACTTCTTTTAATCCTCCTGGGAGATTTTGTTTATATTAATTTTAACACTGCAAGCTTTCCTTTATAAAAGTTAGTAGAAACTTCTGTGTCTTCACTTTCCCTCCCACTGTAAATAGCTAGAAAATACAATAACAACAAGAAAATATGTGAATGTGTAAGAATATAACAATTATTTAAGAATTGATTCTCAAAGCTCTACCATCTGTCTATCTGCTGTCTGTTAATCCATCTGTCCATCTATCATCCCTGGGTAGTGTAATCAGTTAATATGCTCAGCAACTAAGCAAAATGTCAGAAGTTTGAGTCCACCCAGGGGTGCCCCAGAAGGAATACCTGGTGCTCTACTTCTGAAAAATCAGCCATTGAAAACTTATGGAGCATACTTTTATTCCGACACAGATGGGGTCATGATGAATCAGAATTGACTTGATGGCAATGTTTAAAAAAAAAAAATCTACCTACCCACCTTTATTCAACATTCACCTCCAGGAGTAAATATATAAGTATTTGTTGTGAACAAACTGAAACATTGCTGTTGAGGTGATCCTCAGTCATGGTGACCCATGTGTTACAGAGTAGAACTGTTCCATAGGCTTCTCTTGGCTATAATCTCCAGGCCGTTTTTCCATGCCCTACTCAAACCAAACCAAACTCACTGCCATTGAGTCGATTCCTACTCATAGCAACCCTCTTTGGGTTTCCAAGGCAGTAAATTTTTACAGAAGTAGATTGCCCAGTCTTCCTTCCACAGAGTGGCTGGTGGGTTTGAACTGCCAACCTTCTGGTTAGCAGTCAAATGCCTTAGGCACTACACCACCAGAGCTTCTTTCTGTGCCCTACTAGGTGAGTTCAAATTACCAGTCTTTAGGTTAATAAACCAAAAATCTGCCATCGAGTCAGATCCAACTCATAGCGACCCCTCCCTGGGTTTCCGAGGTGGTGTCACTACAGAAGAAGATTGCCTAACCTTCCTTTCCGAGGAGTGGCTGGAGGGTTTGAACCGCCAGCCTTCTGGTTAGCAGTCAAATGCCTTAGACACTATGCTACCAGAGCTCCCTTAGCTTAGTAGTAGAGCATAAACTGTTGTGCCAGTCAGGGATCTACAGAATGTTAGCTAAAATTCATATCACAGGAAAGAGATAAAGTGTCATGGATTCCTTTTCTGCTTTTACGTCTGTTTTCAAGGGTACTTTATTCATTTACCCAACAAAGAAATAGTTTTTTAGTTAAAGCTCTAATTTTAAAAGCTGCCTAAATTTTCACTCGGAACTTCATGTCAAAGGTTCTGGATTAGCATACAGTTTTTGTTCTGTATCTTTGTTAAGGTATATGCATCTTCATCCAATATTTTAATTTTTCCCTACTTGATCTAGTCATATAGAAGGGATGTTAAAGTCACTCATTATGGTATGGTTTTTGTCCATTTCTCTTTTTATTACTCACACATTTTGCTTTGTATTTTTTGATGCCGTGTTGTTTGATCCATGTTTGATGCCATGTTGTGGATAAGAATGATATCTTTTTGTTAGATTGTAACTTTTTATAAACATAAAATAATCCTTTTGTTTAGCTAACACTTTTTCTTCTTGAGTTTTATGTTGCCTATTTAGTATCACCTGAGAACTCTTCTTGTTTTTTTGAGCAGCTCTAGTGGCATAGTGCCTGTTCTGGTTACCTAGTGCCTCTCTGACAGGAATATATACCACAAATGGGATGGCCTTAACAAACAGGAGTTCATTCTCTTACAGTTTGGAGGCTTTAAGTCCAAGTTCAAAGTGCCAGGCTCTAGGGGCTGGATAAAAGCCCCTAAACCTTGGGCTTCAGCTCTGCCTCCAGCTCCCGGCCCACTGAAGCTAGAAGCTTTTCTTCACTCAGACAGCTGCTGGCTGCTGAGGCTGACAAGCCCAAGGTTGACAAGTAAAAAGGCACAGTCCCAATGTTACCAAACCACATGGCAGGCCATTCATTCAAGTCCACTGAAAGTCCCAAGGTCGGCAGAGCATGGCAGGTTGCTGAGCAACAACATGGCTACACACAGGGTTCAAGTGTGCCGTAAGCTAGAGACCATTCCTAAAGCTGTTTCTTATATATGGGAAGCAGACCACATACCCAAAGCAGCTACTCAGCTGCTCCAGTAGATTCCACCATGGAGTTAATTATCAGTCTCACTATGGGCAATAACTACATTCAGCTGCCCAGCCACTCAACCAGGCCCAGCCAAATTGACACAAAAATGTAACCACCACAGTGCCTAAGGCACTTGACTGCTAATCAGAAGGCTGGTGATTAGCTGCTCCTCGAAAGGAAGATTGGGCAACCTACTTCTGTAGTGATACCATCTAGGTTGCTATGTGTCAGATCCGACTTGACGGCAGTGAGGTTTTTTTTTTTTTTTTTGGTATTTTCCCTTTATTAGCATGTTCCTGATATATTTTTTCTTTCTTTTCAAACTTTTGGTGTAATTTTGTCTTAGATGTGTCTCTAATAAATAGGATATACATAAGTTCCATCCTTTAAAAAGAGACCTCACCTACTCATATTTATTGTAATTATTAGTATTTCTTTATTTTGTTATTGCCCGTTCTTATAATCTTTTGATTTATCACATTTAATGGTTTCTTTTTATCCCCATTCTGAGTATTTGCTGATTTGACTGAGGTATGTGTTTATTTTGCCTCTACTGATTTGGAAAGTGTCATGTGTAGTGGTCTGTGATACCTATAAATTTCACTTCCTGGCTCTCCGTCTTTTGGTACTTTAGGAAACTTCTTCCTTCATGCTTGGTGGGGCTCTTGCCCACACCTTCATCACTATAGAAACAGGAAGAAGACTCAAGCTGGTTAATCAGAGCAGTTCATTACTCTGGTCATAAAAACTAGTTTAGGAATTAGTGAATTACCAAAGTATGGTCAATCAAAACCTCCCTGGGATCAAAATAACTATACCCTTTACCATAAGACACAACCTTTGGGATATTTCTACTCCCCTCCCCTTCTACTAAGTCATGTTTTGTTGAAATCATTTTGAATTTTAATTATATTTTTGATGTTTTCGTATTATACTTCTTTCATTTTCATGATATTTAAACAATTCTTTATTAAGCTTTAGGTCCATATTAACATTTCTTCAAAATTACCTATAAATGTACTAGTTTCTTTGCTCAATACTGTTTATTCTATCCCTATTTTTAGATAAAAAATTTTTTGAAGGGACATCTCAGAGTTTTTCAGAAAGATTGAGTAACCAGTAAAGTTTCTTAATACTTAATTGAAAAATTCTATTTAGTTTCCACGTTTTTATAATTTGCATTTGTATGAAATTTTAGTTTCAAAATCCCTTTCTTTTAGAATTTCATAGAAATTATTTCATTGTCTCTTTACATCACATGATCAAGATGGGAAATATAAACCCATCTGACTCCTGAACATTTCAGGCTATTTTAAAAAATAAATTTATACCTGAAGTTGAGAAATCAAACCAGATTGTTCATAAGTGTATCCTTTTACATTATTTCTGCTTGCAACTAAATCTAAGATTTCATTTTTCCTTGGCTCAAAGAAAATTTATTTTAAAAATTATTTTTAAATAATTTGAGTTATACATGAATATAAACTTACTATGAAAAGTTCTTAACAGAAGAATACAGAGTGAAAGCTTACAGTCCCTCTATAGTCCCTTTAATCTCCCTGTAGTGATGCAAAGATGTGTCACCCAGATCCCTTCAAGGACAAGTTGTTGCCCCAGTTGTCAGCAAGCAGTCTTCAGCTGTAAACTGTTTTAGGATTTTCCCAAAATGCAGAGAGCTGACTCACCCAAGGGTATGCATTCCCAAGGTGAATAACATTTAATGATTGATGGAGGCTAGAGGTGTAAGAGCCCATCCATTTCTACCCAGTGCAGGTCACCTCTGGACAGGTAGATATATGGATATAGCATATATCAGCATGACATTGGTTGTGGACATTCCCATGACATTGGCTGAGGCTTTGCAAACCAACATTGCAGTTTAACTTCTCCCTCTACCCAACTTGCTTTTCCTTCCCCTTTCCCCTCTCTTCCATAGGTGTTGATTGCTAAAATATACCCTGCCAAATTCAGTCTTTTTATTGTTGACTCAGACCCATGGCAACCCCCTGGACAACAGAAGGAAACATTGCCTGGATCTGCTCCATCTTCATGATCATTGATGTTTGAGTCCATTGTTCAGTCAAGCCAAGTCACTGAGGATATCGCTTACTTTTGCTGGCCCTCCACTTTACTAACCATGATGATCTTCTTCAGAAATCAATCCCTCCTGATGGTGCATCCTAAGTAAGTGAGTCAAAGTCTTGGACAATATTCTGTGATCTGCAAGGTTTTCAGGATTAGATCTTCTGGCCTTTTTCCTAGTCTATCTTTGTCTGGAAGCTCCACTGAAACCTGTTCATCATGGGTAATCCTGCTGGTATTTGATATACCAGTGATATAGCTTTCAGCATCATCGTAACACACAAGCCACCACAGTACAACAAATTGACAGATAGGTGGTGGGAACTAAGTCTTAGTATCTGCTTACAGAGAACCCAAGTCAGATAGTTGGTACCAGAAATGATGCCAGAAAGCAGCTGAGAATAGTGGAGGTTCAGAAATGGGTAACTAACTTGCTTCCCAACTAGCACTGAAAACCCCATCCCTAGTGGTAAGTGGGTAATAGATAGCCCCTTGTACAAGATGTAATTGTTAAAACTCCCACTGAGGGTGGATGGTATACCCTGTGGAGGGGAAAACACTGGATGTTGTGATTTATCAGGCATTTAGAAATAGAAGAAATAGTAACTCTAAGGGCAATGGGACTGAATGGCTATTGTAAAGAGTCATTGAAAGCTTAGATCAGGGCTTCTCAAAACACAGCATCTACTGGGAACTTGTGAGAGATACAAATTCTGGAACCTCACTACAGACTTAAAGAATCAGAAATTCCTGGGATGAGGCCCAGAAATCGTGAGTTTTAACAAGGCTTCTGTGTGATTCTGATGCTAAAATTTGAGAACCACAGGCAAAGAAAAAGATAGGAAAACATGCAGGCATATAACAGTCAATTGGAAGCCAAGTGTGAAAGCCAGAGGGTCTTCCTCAAAGCTGACAAAGAGCATCACATCCTCCTGCAGTAGTTGGGCAGAGAAGGCTGTGGATCATACCCATGAAAATAAGTGGCTGAGATCCAGGGAAATGTTTGACGTTTAACCAAGGCATGTCTGTTGTGCTAAGGTCATAGCCTCGGGATGAAGACAGCTTGGCAGGTGCCCCCAAATTTAGAAATTTCAGAATCCTCTGAAGCTTCTGATCTTGTAGAAGTAGACCACCCCACCATATTAAGAGCTAGCACTTCTCTAAAGATAATTCAGAGTTCTCTCCCAGGCATGACAACACATGGTTCCCTCAGGATTTGCTTCTATATTTCTTCTGGCCACCAGGTATACATCTTGAGTTAAGTCATTCACAGCTGGGTATATGCTAGGCCTAATAAGGGAGAAGAGGAACTCTACCCCAAAAGGAATTATAAAATCTAGCAAGCCAGTACCAGCAAGAGCTAATACACATGGGACTAGAGCTGAGGGTGCTTGATTAAGGGGCAAGAACATGATGCAAACATGGAGTGTTTTTTGTTTTGAGAGAGTGCTTGTAGATATATGCTTAATGCCTGGCAAAATCTCTAGGAGATGGTGTGGACTTAGTGTTAGAATAATGGAAAGAAACTTGAAACACAGAAAATGTGTTGGCCCATAAATTATATGAAGTTGAAATGCCAAATTACTGTGAGAGACAGTAGAGGAAGGAATTAAAAACCTAAGAGAGTGGACATGCTAAATTGGCTGTATTATGTGAGGCCAGAAGACCCAACAGAGAATCTTATTCAGAGGAACACCCAGATACACACCATCACCAATACCGTAGAGGATACATAGATGAGAAGGCATCAAAAACCCACTGCATGGAGTCTATTCTAACTCATAGGAACCCTATAGACAGAAACCTACGCCATAGGGTTTCCAAGGCTGTAAATCTTTTCGGAAGCAGACTGCCTCATCTTTCTCCCTTAGAGCGGCTTTTAGTTAACAGATGAATGCTTTAACTGCTGTGCCACCAGAAGTCCTTGAGAGGGCACCAGCATCACTAAAATCTTTCAGTGATGCCTCTCCTCTACAGGTCAGGACTAATGGGAGAAGAGACTATTACAAAACTAGGCTGATAGAAACTCAAAACAGTAGAAGCCAGGTGGAGGAAATTAATAGATGAGCCAGAGGCTTGGAATGACAGCCAAAGGGATCTGACCTGAAGCAGGTTATGTAGATGGTTAATCAAACAGGTGGTAGGGGTAAAATAGTTAAGCAGCCAACATGGGTATTACTCAGCTTGTACCATTATAACAAATCGAGAATGAATGACCACAAGCTTGAGATCAATCACCACAATAAAAGGTCATCATGCTCTGCCTTATCCAGTCCTGAACCAATTTTTCACCCCTGAACACATTGACTGAAGAGGAGGCTGGGACCATAGGAAGAAGGCCTATGCAACACCATGACTAGTATCAGTCATATTTTTCCCAGTCCTTGTCCAAAGGGGTGTAACCATTTAATCAACTGTACTTTCAGGAAAGGGGTTGTTGTGACAGGCAGAATATCTACTCCCCACCCCCAAAGATGTCTACATCCTAATTCTTGGAACTTGTGAATATGTTATGTTATATAAGGGGAAATTACAGGTGCAGGTGGAATTAAAATTGTTAAATCAGTTGACTGTGGCAATTTTTAAAAAAATTTATTCCATTTGTATGCTGAGAAAATAATCCGAGAATCTGGACAATTTGAAGAAGAATGCAGCATCAACATTGGAGGAAGACCGATTAGCAACCTGTGATGTGCAGATGACACAACTTTCTTGCTGAAAGCGAAGAGGACTTGAAGCACTTACTGATGAAGATCAAAGATGATAGCCTTCAGTGTGGGTTACACTTCAACAGAAAGAAAAAAAAATCCTAACACCTCATCCAATATTCAACATGATGATAAACTTAGAAAACATTGAGATTGTCAAGGATTTCATTTTATTTGGATACGTAATCAATGTCCATGGAAGCAGCAGTCAAGAATCAAATGACATATCACATTGGACAAATCTGCTTCAAAAGACCTCTATAAAGCATTAAAAAGCAAAGATGTCACTTTGAGGACGATGGTATGCCTGACCCAAGCCATGGTATTTTCAATCATCTCATATGCATGGGAAAACGGAACAATGAGTACAGAAGACCATAGAAGAATTGATGCCTTCGAATTTTGATGTTGGCAAAGAATATTGAATATATCGTGGACTGCTAGAAGAAGGAACAAATCTGTCTTAGCAGATGTACAGCCAGTATGCTCCTTAGAAGTGAGGATGGCAAGGCTTTGTCTCATGTACTTTGAACATGTTATCAGGAGAGACCAGGCCAGGGAGTAGGACATCATGCCTGGTAAAGTAGAGGGTCAGCAAAAAAGAAGGGACCATCAATGTGATGGATTGACACAGGGACTACAACAATGGACTCAAGCATACAATGATTATGAGGACCGGGCAGTGTTTCATTCTATGGTACATAGGGTTGTTATAAGTTGGAACTGACTCAACAGCACCTAACAACAATCAGCTGACTTTAAGAAAAAGAGTAGTTACCTAGTGCTACTTTAACAAAAATATCACAAGTGGATGGCTTTAACAAACAGAAATTTGGTCTTTCACAGGTTAGGAAGCTAGAAGTCCTAATTCAAGGTTTTCACTCTAGGGGAAGGCTTTTACTATCTGCTCTAGAGAATGTTCTTGTCTCCTTTCAACATCTGTGGGCCTGGTGTTCACTGGAAATCTACATATGTCCCAGCATCAGTCTTCCTTTTGGTCTAGAGGGTTCTCAGTACAGGGACTCTGGGTCCAAAGGACATGCTGTACTCCTGGCTCTTCTTTCTTGATAGTAGTCAGATCCCTCTCTCTCTGCTCATTTCTCTCTCCTTTGCTCTCTTGTAAGATAAAATGATGTGACTCAAACAAGGGCATGATTTCAGTAAGGTGGTGAAGGGTGGTGACTTAAGTAAAACCAAAAAAACCAAACTCACTGCCATCAAGTCGACTCCAACCCATAGTGCCCTTTCCTTGGGTTTCCAAAGTGGTATCTCTATGGCAGTAGATTGCCCAATCTTCCTTCCAAGGAGTGTTGGTGGGTTTGAACTGCCAGCATTCTGGTTAGCAGTCAAATGCCTTAGGCACTGTGCTGCCAGAGCTCCAAGTAAGACTGTTCTTAAAGGGTATGATTCAAGATACATCCCACTTGAATCTTGCCTTATAGAATTACTACACAGGATGACTACATCATTATGTAACTGCCAAAACACTAAGAATCATGGCTTAGCCAAATTGACACCCATTTTGGGGGGTCAAAATTCAATCTGTAATAGACATTATCCTAGATTATTTGTTGTTGTTGTTGTTATGTGCTGTCGAGTCGGCCCGACTCATAGCGACCCCTCCTTGGGTTTC
>NW_006921857.1:41691-45598 GCF_000298275.1 Orycteropus afer afer | reverse complement strand
GTTGCTATGAGTAGGATCTGACTCCACGGCAGTGAGTTGGTTGGTTGGTTAATATATTGCAAACAAATAAAGCAAAACAAAATTTCTTGTATTAAATCACTTCCAACTCATGCTGTGCTTCATAGGATCTTCTCTACAGGGTTTTCAAGACTGACCTTTTGGAAGCACATTACTAGACCTTTTTCTCTGAGGTGTCTCTGGGAGGATTTGGACCACCACCCTTTCAGGTAGTAGTTGAGCACTTAACTATTTGCACCACCAAGGGACTCCTTAAAATGTGTAAGAGCGATATAGAAGAGACAGTGTGTCAGAGTGATGTGACAAGAGAAAGGCTCAACTGGCCGTTGCTGGCTTTGAAGATGGAAGGGGGTATGAGTCAAGGGAATGTGAGCAGCTTCTGGAAACTGGAAAAGGCAAGAAAACAGATTTTCCTCTAGATCCTTGAAAAGGAAATTAACCCAGTGATTTTAGTCCAGTGAGAACCATTTTGGACTTCTGACCTCCAGAGCTGTAAGATAATAAAATGTGTTGTTTTAAGCCACCAAATTTGTAGTAATTTGTTAAGCCACAACAGCATATTAATGCAGGAGTCATCTCAATTTAATTTACAAGTCTGGCCCCAAAAGAAACCAAATTAGTCCTAGAAGATCATAGAACATCAGTTAGTAGCTCTAATTGCAGCTGGTATACCAAATGTGTACATTTGCCAGCACATTAAAAATGGCTGCAGGTACATGGAATGTTGTCACTGAGTTGACAAATGCATTCTTTTCTATCCTAATCATAAAAAAAAATGGGCAGAAAAAATTAACATTCACATGCTTGGAGCAATAACATGTATTTTCAATTTTGTCCAGGAGCCCTGATGGTGCAGTGGTTAAGCTCCTGGCTGCTATCTGAAAGGCTGGCAGTTCAAACTTGCCAGTTACTCTGAGGGATAAAAGACTGGGTGATCTGCTCCCATAAAGATTTCAGCCTAGGAAACCTAGTGTGAACCCTATGGAGCAGTTCTACTTTGTCCTGTAGGGTCCTTATGAGATGGAACCACCTTGATGGAACATAACAACAACGATAGAACTCTATTGGCCTCTACCACAGCATAGTCTATTATGATAATATAATAGATTGAAAAGATCTGGACTGTCTGGATATCCCATGAATGTCACACTGATCTACATCCAAGATGTTATACTAATCAAAATGGATAAACAAAGGCTGGAGGCCTTGGCAAGATACATGTGGACCTGATAGTTTAGATAAGCCCGATAAAGATTCAGAAGCCTATTGCGTTGGAAAAATTTTCAGGAGTTTAGTCATCAATTGCATGCCAAGATATCCCTTCAAAGTCAAAGATAAATCATTTCATCTTGTACTCCCTACCATGAAGAAGATAGGACAATGCCTGGCAGGTCTTTTCAGATTCTACAGGCAGAATATTCCACATCCGAGAATAATCTTTAGCCCATATGCTGGATGACACAGAAAACTGTCATCATTGAATGGCACTTAGAACAAAAAAGAGCTCTGCAGAAGGTCCACACTACAATATAAGCAGCCCTGCTGTTTGGTGCAAATGACCCGGTAGACCCTCTAATATAAAACATGTGATCGAAAAATGTGCAATGTAGAGTTTATAGCAGCTAAATGTAGGCCCCTAGGGTTCTGGAGCATTTTATACCTTCTGTGGTAGAAAATTATACACCTTCTTAAAAACAACTTCTACCATGATATTGGAACTCTGGTAGCATAGTGCCTAAGGCACTTGACTGCTAACCAGAAGGCTGGCGGTTCAAACCCACTAGCCACTGCTCGGAAGGAAGGTTGGGCATTCCTACTTCCGTAGTGATACTGCCTCGGAAACCCAAGGAGGGGTCGCTATGAGTCGGGGCCGACTCGATGGCAAATAACAACAACAACAACAACAACCATGCTATTGGGCTCTGGTAGAGATGAAGCATCTGACTATGAGACATGTGATCATGTATTTGGAACTGGGTTCTGTTAGATCTGCCAAACTGTATGGTAAGGCAGGCTTAGTTGCAATTCATTGTTAAGAGGAAATTGGCACATCTGGTATTATGTATGAGCAGTACCAGAGGACATAGCAAACTGCACGAGCAAGTGTCTCAGATTCCCATATCATCCATCTACTACTCTGCCCCAGTGCCCTTACCATTATGGCTATTTGGGAGATCCTTTACAATCAACTAACAGAGCTTCACAAATTCATCAACTTGGTTTATGGGGGCAAGCTTAAAATGGGCAGTAACTGCACTGTAACTTCACTAAGGAGAAGTTATGTCTTTCATGCTTGAAAGACAGTGAGGACCGAGTTTCAAGCATTGTACCTAGTCATCTACTTTGTGTGGGAAAAGTAGCCTAAGGTTAGAATATCTATAAACTCATGGGCAGTGGCAACAAAAAGATGTGGATAGACATGTGGGAATGGGCATAAAGTGTGAAGATCTTTGTGTCACATATGAGCACTCATCAGAGAGCATCCACCATGAAGAGGCATTTAACAACCAAGTAGACAAAGTTGCTTGGCATTTGACATCAAGCCTTGGTCATTGGCTACCCCAGTGCTTGCACAATGGACACATGAATGGAATGGTTATAGATGGAGAAATGGAGGTTATACATAGGTTCAAAGCATGAACTCCCATTTTAACCAAGACTAAGTTGGCTACTGCTACCACTGAATGTCCAAACTTCCAGCCAGAGAGACCAACTCTGTGCTGAAAATAAGGCACTATTTCTCAGGGAGATCAGTCAGTACTTGGTGGCAAGTGGATTACATGGAACTCTTTCTATCCTGAAGGGGCTATAGATTTGTTTTAAAAGGAAAATACAAATATTCTGGATATGACTTTGCTTTTCTTGCCCACAAGCTTCCATCAAAATGATTATCAGAGAGCTTATGGAGTGTTTTATCCACTAGGATGAGATCCCAACAGAATCAATTATCTTGTTGGAAACAATGAAAGCCAGATATCCGTGGAGCAACATTTTCTCTGACTGAGGTAGATAGTCTCCCCTTGCCTGAAGAGCATGTAATAGTCTCCTCTGAGGTAGTTACTTTGCAGGGATTGCTGATATCCTTTGAGATCTACTGCCACCATATCTAATTGCTACTGGACCCGTAAACAAACTCAAGATATATCACATCTTAGAGAGGAAGATACAGTGATCCATGAGGAGACACCATATATACCAAAATAATTGCAATATAACCCTGAAAAATATTTATGGAAATGGATCCTAAGGCATTTGACTGCTAACCAGAAGGCTGGTGGTTCAAACCCACCAGACACTCCTCAGGAGGAAGATTGGGCAATCTACTTCTGTAGTGATACTGCCTTGGAGACCCAAGGAGGGGTCACTTTGAGTCAGACCAGACTCTATGGCAGTGCGTTGTGTTTCATTTTGTGTTGGGCAAAGACCTGGAGTTAGAAAACCAAAAAGGGAAAAACATATTTATGGAAATATATATGGAATATTATGGAAGTGGATCCTAAGGCATTTGACTGCTAACCAGAAGGCTGGTGGTTCAAACCCACCAGACACTCCTCAGGAGGAAGATTGGGCAATATACTTCTGTACGAGGCAATTGAAAATATCATGGCTTGTGTCAGGTGCACCTTAATCCTCAAGGTGACATCCTTGCTCCTCAGCACTGGAAAAGAGTTCCTTTGCAGCCGACTTGCCCAGTGCTATATGTCATCTAATGTCCTGACTGCTGCTTCCATTGGTGTTGATTGTAGAACCAAGCAATGTGAATTCTTTGACAACCTCAATCTTTTCTCCATTTATCATGATGCTGCTCATTGGTCCAGTTGTGAGGATTTTTGTTTTCTTTATATTGAGACATAATCCATACTGCAGACTGTATTCTTCAATCTTCATC
>NW_006921857.1:18683-37047 GCF_000298275.1 Orycteropus afer afer | reverse complement strand
CGAAGGAACTGTTTCAAGTGCTGAGGAGCAAGGATGTCTCCTTGGCGACTAAGGTGCACCTGACACAAGCTATGATATTTCCAATCACCTCGTATGCATGTGAGAGCTGGACAATGAATAAGGAAGACCGAAGAAGAGTTGCTTTTGAGTTGTGGTGCTCACGAAGAATGCTGAAAGTACCATGGACTCCTAAAAGAACTAACAGATCTGCCCTGGACGAAGTGCACCTGAAATGCTCCTTGGAAGCGAGAATGGCCAGACTTCGTCTCACCTATTTTTGTCATGTTGTCAGAATGGACCATTCCCTGGAGAAGGATGTCATACTTGGTAAGGTGGAGGGTTGACGAAAGAGGGGAAGGCCTTCAAAGAGAAGGATTGACACCGTGGCTGTGATGACGGGCTCAAGTATAGAAGGGATCATGGAGCTGGCGCAGGATCAGGCAGTGTTTCGTTCTGCTGTGCATGGGGTTGCTGTGAGTCAGAAACAACTTGATGGCACCTAACAACAACAACAACAGTACAGAAATAAACTTACCCATAGAGAAGTATGTCCATTGCTCCCATCTTGTGAGAGGTGATGTCTAAGCCCTTGGAATACTCTGCCTGATAAGAATCTTTGTTTACCTGTGTGTTCTATGCCATGCTGCATAGTTTACCAATGTGATTTATAGTGAGATCTTTGTGATAATAGCTCAAAAGTCAGCCATGCAGCCAATCAACCATGTCTGCATGACCAACCCTGCAATAAAATCTCTGGGCATAAAATCTCTGGGCATAAAGACTCAAGTGAGCGTCCCTGGTTGGCAATACTGTGTGCATATTGTTGGACATTTGTACTGGAAATTGTTAGCACTGTGCGATTTTTAAGCTTGTGTGTGAAGTTGGTTGGACCATGATTCTAAGTGATTTAAGCAATTGTGATGTAGTCATCCCCACATATGAGATTTGATGTAATGTAATCACTTTCATGATGAGATGTGCTATGAGCAGTCAGTCAGTTGAAAGGCAAATTCCTCAGAGGTTTAGCCTACTTCCAACATATATGTGGATGTCCTGGGAAAATTCTCTGGCTTTCTACTGGATCCTGCATCTAGCTCATCATCATCTGGTTCCTGGAGCTGAACCAGTAGCCTGCCATATTGCCTTCCAATCTTGGGATTTTTGTCTTTACAACCTGTGAGCCAATAATCTGCTATTTTACCTGCAAATCTTGAAGTCATCATCCTCTGAGCCAACAGCCTGCTATACTGCCAATCTTGGGTTCATCAGCCCCTGCAGATGCATGAGTTGGGAGAACCCTCCAGCTTGACATCTGACCCATGAACTTGGGACTTGCCAGCCTCTACAACTGTGTGAGCCAGTTCCCTGAGATAAACTTCTCTCAATATATAGCTAGCTAGCTAGCTAGCTAGCTAGATAGATAGATAGATAGATAGATATGAGTTTCATTGGTTTTGCTTTTCTAGAGAACCCAGCCTAAGACAGCACTGTCCATTATTCCACTGGGAGAGGAAAATGAAAAGTCTTTATGCTTGCAACTTTCCTGGACTCTGTCTCATGAATCTCTTCTCTTGGCTGATTTTTATCTGTATCCTTTTGCTAAGTACACCACAATCCTTAACATAACAGCTCTCCACGAGTTTTGTGAGTTCTTTGGGTGTTCTTTGGGCCTCCCAAACTTGAAATTGGTGTCAGAGGAAAGGATTGTCTTGTGGATTGTTTCCTAATCTGCAGATGTGCAGTCCACTACTGTGTTACTTGTTTGAATAAATGGAAAAGTTCTATATGTATTGAAAGCAGTCTGATTTGAATCATCACAATCAGGAGTGGTGGCCCTTCAACACATTTTCAAACCTGGAGCCCTTGAATGAAGGGAAGGCTGGGCATTCTGTTGAGGAAGGACCCACTATCATGCCAACTTAGTGGCATTTACTAGGGAGACTGCATTGGAATAGAGAAAATAATCAGGATTTCTGGACACTCTGATTTAGTACCTTTCTAAAAACAAACAAACAAACAAACTCACAGCTGTCGAGTAGAATCTGACTCATAGTGACCCCTCCCTGGAGAAGGATGTCATGCTTGGCAAGGTGGAGGGTCAACAAAAGAGGGGAAGGCCTTCAACGAGATGGATTGACATGGTGGCTACAACAATGGGCTCAAGTATAGCAAGGATCGTGGAGCTGATGCGAGATCCAGCTGTGTTTTTTTTCTGCGGTGCATGGGGTCGCTATGAGTTGGAAATGACTCGACGGCACCCAACAACAACATTTGAAAGACTGCCTCTTAGTCCATGGTTCCTAATGAACACAATTAAGTGTTCTGAAGTTCCTATTCTTCCCAACGTTATCCATAATTTGTTATGATCCACACAGTCAATTGCTTTTGCATAGTCAATGCAACATAAATAAACATCTTTCTTGTATTCTTTGCTTTCAGCTAAGACCCATCTGCCATCAGCAATGATATCTCTTGTTTCACATCTGGAGGACTAGTTAGATGGAAGCTTTTCCCATCCTAGCCTGCAAAGAAAAGTCACCAGAGAGGTCTTCAAGACCGTAAGGACTCCCCTCCCTAGTGTCCTTCTTCAAGTCTTGGCAAAAGGCAATTATATTTGTGCCTTCTCTTTTTTCATTAATTAAATTGCTAATATTTGGTCATTTTATTTGTCTCTCTAAAAATATGCTTTTGATTTCATTAATATGGAGTTATGTTTTTGTTTTGTATTTAATTAATTCATGCTTTTGTGTTCATTAATTAATTCATTCCTTTGAATTTCTCTGAACTTAATTTATATATATATATATATATATATATATATATATGTATATATTTCTCTTGACTTGAGTTAAAATTTTAGTTTCCAATATTTCTTAGTTTTAATAAATGCTTTTAAGGTATAATTATTCTTCATTTTACTGCTTTGAGTATCATATTTGATAGTGGCTAAGGCACTTGACTGCTAACCAGAAGGCTGGCGGTTCAAACCCACCAGCCACTCCTCGGAAGGAAGGTTGGGCAATCCTACTTTCGTAGTGATACTGCCTCGGAAACCCAAGGAGGGGTCGCTATGAGTCAGGGCTGACTCGACGGCACATAACAACAACAACAACAACATTTGATTATATTACATAAGTTTTGATCATTGTCTTCTGTCATTAATATTTTCTTCTCATTAATTTTTTCCTCTGATATTCTGTTAAACCATGAATTATTTATATAAATATTTTTAAATTTTGAAGTATAGTTTTAAAAATTATTTTTAAATGATTCTTTTCTTTGTAATATCTACTTTTATTGAACTGTTTTTAGAAAATATGCTGTGTATTTTTTTATTTCTTGAAATTATTATATTTTATTTATGGATTAATATACAGACAATGTTTATACCTGTTCACTCTGTGTTTGAAAAGGAAATTCACCTTCTACTTTCTGGAGCGTGAAGAAGATCTAATTCTGTCTCACTATTTCCATCCTTCCCCTCTCTATACCCTTCTATCTCCTTTGCCCCTCTCCACACATACATATACCATACATTCCAAATTCTGCTCTACATCTCTATTTGAACATCCTAAAATTAAATTAGGGCAATAATCTTCACCATTTTATTCCCCACTTCCCACACTCCCTCACTTTCCCCTTTCCAGATGAGACTTCTAATGCACAACTTTTGAAACTTCTCTTTTTTAGCTCCTTTTTTAACACTAGTTTCTAGGAATTGTTATTTTAATTCAAAATTATTGTACTTTTCCTTGCATTATAGCTTCTCTTTTAAAAATCCTTTCAACATTTATTTTATGCTTCAAAAATTGCATTATCATTATTTAGTTTAAATTTTAACCACCTTTTAAGTTTTTATAATATTTATTAAGATTTTTGCTCACCATTTTTTTCTGTTTTGTACACTCAATCTTTCACGAACCTGAGATATTTTGCACTGGGATAAGTTGTTATTTGTTTTTGCTCATCTTTATATTTCTGTTTCAAGCTATGGTTCTTTTCTCAAATGTGATTTGATTTCAGTTGTCCATTCATATTTATGAAAGGAATAGATTTAACAATACAGGTAGTGGATGTGTATTTCCTCAGCAACAGTAAACTTTAGTTGCTTCTTTCCTAAATGGATATGGTGTTTGGAGATACCAGACAGTGGATTAACTGAAGAGCTCTGTGGCTAAATGCACACAGGCAGGTTTCCTTCCAAACACATGGGCACTGTAAGGGACTCCTGCAGCTGCCCGAGTTAGGAAGGCAATACTCTGGATGGAGTGCTTTATGCTATAAATAATACTAATTAATGTATCTGTTTATTAGAGTTTTATTTATCACTGTAGCCATTTATGGAATCCACACAATTATATTGAAAATGTCTGTTTGAAGCAACTGAGATTATTTTTTGGTGATTTATGTAAAGTAACACCATATAAATAACTTCCCATATCAGTTCAAAGAGTATTTTTAGACTTTTAATATACTCAGACCGTAAGAGGATTTCAAAATATAGTTGTGAATGAAAAATATGCCCTTTTATATTAAAATAAATTTTAAAAAAACAGAGTAGAAAACTTTTCTTTGGTTTTTTTTTTTTTTTTTAAGTGGAGGGAGAATTTCTAGCCATACTAGATGATATTATGTACATATGTGCAAAATCTTTGGTTCTGTCCTTGGATGGCTATGGAATTAATTGCACTTTTGGAATAACTCTTCTTATTTATTTGTTTGTATAAATTTCCTTCTTTGTAGTAAGTCTTTCCCTCACTAGAACACATAGGTATATTAAGACTGTACATATCTTTTTATTTTAGGAAATGTTTTGATCTTACTTTATTGTAAGGAGCTCTGGTGGCATAGCGCCTAAGGCATTTGACTGCTAATCAGAAGGTTGGTGGTTCCAACCAACCTACCAACCACTCCCCAGAAGGAAGATTGAGCAATCTATTTCCGTAGTGATACTGCCTTGGAAACCCAAGGAGAAGTCGCTATGAATTGGGACCAACATTACGACAGTGAGTTTTTTGTTGTTATTGTTTATTGCCAGTTAAGTATTTTATACCGATAACATGTTTGACCCACCATTTATTCAGATTTAGGTTGATAATGCTCTGGTGAGAAGAAACTTAATGGTAGATACTGAAAGAAAGTGCTCAAGCTGATAAAGGTAACCAACTCAAGGAGATACAAACATTTCTCCCATCTCTGAAGCACTTCAGAAAATTCCTTATAGTTTTTAGTTCCAAACAAGATGTGAAGGGACACAGGGTCATGGTTCTTCACGGACTGCTTTCTCACCTTCTTTTTGTCTTGTATCCACAGGGGAAATATTTCTCAACTCTGTAACCTCCTAAAAATGACAGCAGGTTCAGGACTGCCTGTCTGCCAGGCGACTCCCATGAGAACCATTGGCCAGTTTTTCACTGTCTTTTCAAAGTCCACAATCATTTTAAGATTTAATAACTCCAGAGGCACCGAAGTCAGACTTAATGCTATTAATAGATATTCATAGAATAAGGGAGAGAACCAGCAAAATTAAAAGCTAATGGTTTAGGGTGAGTAGAAATATCAGACTCACATTGATACTAAAAGTTACAGATTCAATTATATTCTTACTGAAAATCTTTCAAAAATAAAGAAACTAAGAGAAACTAAGTGGTAGTCAGTCTTGTTACACTGATCAAGGTATGAGATCATTTATCTTTGCTTACTACTTCTTATTCATGATTAGAGGAAGATATCATCATCATCATCAGTTTTGATTTATCCGAATAGTCTGCTGAAATAGACCTCTGGGAGCATTTATACATCCAATTACAACTAGATAATTATTCATAGCTTAAAACTCTCTCTCATATAAAAACACTTGACCTAGCTGGAAGTTCTTAATAATAATGCTTTACACTTGCATAGTGCTCTTAATGCTTCAAAAGACTATCATATCCATTTTCTTATTTTGAGCCTCAAAAAAAACCAGTTTTGATAAGCAGTCCCCAACTATTATTATTTCCTTTTTAGATGAAGACTTAAAAAACAAAACCAAAACCACTGCCATCAAGTTGATTCTGACTCATCGCAACTCTATAGGACAGAGGAGAACTGCTCCATAGGATTTCTCAGGCTGTAAATCTTTACAGAAGCAGACTGCCTCATCTTTCCCCACAGAGTTGATGGGTTTGACCTGTTGACCTTTTGGTTAGCAGCTAAGTGCCTTAACCACTGCACTACCAGAGCTCCAATGAGGACTTAGAAGATCTATTAATGACTTCTCTGAAGTCAGTCAAGCAATTAATCTTAGAACTTGACTGCATCCTGAGTGTCATTTCCTAGAGTCTTTCCTAGGCTTGTGGAATCCAATATCTTTGGGTTGTACTGAAAATAATCCCAGTCGTGAGTTTACTTCTGAGAAGGTAGGATGGGTTGTTTCTTGTCATTTGAAGTCCTTAAAGCCTTGCTGATGGGGTTGGGAGGGCCAGACATATCAGGGGTCTTGAGTTCACTAAAGTTGATTTCCAGTTGTATTATGTTGGAAATAATACCTTGAAAACAAACTGACTTTAAGAGCAAGCTTCGCACCTTGGTGAGTTTTCCCTCATAGAGACTATATTTGGTAATTAGCACTTCATTTAAAAAAAAAACAACAACAAAAAAAAACCAACTCATTGCCATAGAGTCAATTCTGACTCATAGCGACACACTTTGGGTATCGGAGGTGGTAAATCTTTACAGAAGTAGATTGCTCAGTCTTCCTTCTGCAGAGTGGCTGGGGGGTTTGAACTTCCAACCTCTTGTTAGCAGTCAAATGCCTTAGGCACTACGCCACCCAGAGCTCCTTAACTAGTGCTTCATAGGCCCTTTATTTTCTTTCTAGGTATGTGGTTAAAAAGATTTTTTAGACTGGTCATTTTACCTATCTCCCCAGTAGCCATTCCATCTTCTCTTATTAACTACCAAATTTTTATTCAGATATCCACAACCATGTGCTTTGCAGAATATGAGAATGCAAATTTAGATCTAGTCACATGGCCCCACTTATACAACTGTGAGTGGACTGGGAAAATGTAAGCATGAGTAATATTTACCCAAAGCATGAGTGGAGAGAAAGAAATAATTCAGGTCCTTTGTGGCATCACTGGACTGCTAAATTGAACCAAATATGATGATCCTCTAGGGTAAACCTTAGTTTCTAGTTATGACAGACAATAAATTCCACATATAGTTAGTTTAAGGTCTATGATGGTGCAAATGGTTTGCATTTGACCACTAAACTAAAAATTGGTGGTTTGAACTCATCAGCAGTACCATGGAAGAAAAGCTGACAATCTGCTTCCATAAAGATTATAGCTAAGACAATCTTATGAAACAGTTCTACTCTGCAACACGTGGGGCTACCATGAATCAGAATGCACTTGAGACAACAGGCTTTTGTTGTGTTTTCTACTTAGTTTAAGTAAGTCTGAGTTGATTTATTTGATTATTTCAAAATCCCTGCAATGTAATTTTGCATTATAGAAGTAAATATATGTTCAGTACAGAAGAATAAGAAAATATGTATAAGCTACAAAGAGAAATGAAAAGGTGCCTGGAATCTGAGTGACAATATTTTGGTGTATATCCTTTGACATATATACCAAAACACATGTGCATGTGTTTATGAGTGCAGAAGTATGAGTGTACAAGGAAAAACATGGGACATATTATTGCTTTATAACCTAATTTTTACTCAACATATTTAAAAACATCATTCCAAGTCAGTGAATATTTTTAAGATATAATTTTAATGCCTGCTTAATATTTAATTTACAGGGCTATCAATTTTCTCAATAATTATATAAATTGGAACTGGGGAGAGGTGCTATTTTGGAATACTTTCTTCATCTGAAGCAAAAGCAAAGGGTATTTGGAAAACCTGTTTTCTTTCTCTTTCACCTCTTCTTTTTATTTCTGGCCTCCTCTCAGGTCTATCAATAGAAATAAATACAAATTCAGCTCAGCATGGTGGCAAGGTTACTATATATATATATAAAGTTTCCTATAAAATTTTCAGTAATTCTTTTTTTTTTTTTTCCTCATTGCCATGACTATCTAGGCACTTTGGTAGCGTAGTGCCTAAAGCACTTGACTGCTAACCAGAAGTCTGCCAGTTCAAACCCACCATCCACTCCTCAGAAGGAAGGTTGAGCAATCTACTTCTGTAGTGATACCAGCTTGGAAATCCAAGGAGGGGTTGCTATGAGTTGGGTCCAACTTGAGGGCACATAACAACAACAGGTTAAACCAAAACCCCAACTCACTGCCATGGAATCAGATCTGACTCATAGCGACCCCTCCTTGGATTTCTGAGGTGGTATCCCTATGGAAGTAGATTGCTCAACCTTCCTTCTGAGGAGTGGGAAGTAGATTGCCCAATCTTCCTTCTGAGAAGTGGCTGGTGGGTTTGAACCACCAGCCTTCTGGTTAGCAGTCTAATGCCTTAGGCACTACACCACCAGAGCTCCTTAGGTGATGATGGTGGTAGTATTATTACCACTGAGTTGGCTCTGACTTATGGTGACCTATGTATAACAGAACAAAACATTGCTTGGACCTGTGCCATCTTTACGATCATTAGCATGTTTGAGTACACTGTTGTGGCTACTATATCATCCATCTCATTGAAGGGTTCCCTCATTTCTGCTGAGCCTTTGCTTTAACAACTATGATGTCCTTGTTTAGCGATTAGTGTTTCCTGATGATGTGTCCAAAATAAGCAAGTCTAAGTCTCACCATCCTTGCTTCTAAAGATCATTCTAGTTTAAAGTCTTCTAAAACTAGAAGTTAATTGGTGATACAGGGAACAATAAATAAAGAGAAATCTGAAAGTCAGGATGCAATGATAAGGTGCAGGGTGATTCAGATCCAGCTCTGTAGGACTTTTATTTATTCAAAACAGAAGAGTCAGTATAATCTTCAAGGGAAGCAAATTAAATGTACTGTGACCATTTGGCATTGTCAGTGACCTCTGATGGTTGGCCTTCTGTGGTGTTGCTATGGTCGGCACAGAGGTGATATTAAAATTATTTAACTGGTGAGGTAAGGGCACTGACCAATGAGAAGAGACCCCAGCCTTAGACAACTGATGTGAAGAAACCAGTGTGCTAGGGTTGGATGGCTGCCCTGAGGACAATAAAACACAAAGATACCAATACAAAATACTTGGGATTTTCGATTTATTCTACCCAGGAAAAGTTCTACATATAAACTTTTTTTTTTTTTTTTTTTTTTGGTTTTGGACTAGCACATCTTTCCAATGACACTGCCGGGGAAACTATCCTTTCCCCCCAAAATAAAAAGGTAAGTAGCTACTCCCTTTCTGCAAAGCATTATCCAAATCCATAGAAAAGGATTAATATCATGAATATGTGGACAGTCTTTGCAATTCTTCATAGAAAACAAACAAAACAAAAACAATTAAAAAGAAATATAAACAGGCCATTCAGACACACATACAAAAGAAATACAAAAAATATAAGAAAAAGTATTTTACCTCACTAGTAGATATGGGTTTGACTCGACGGCACATAACAACAACAATAACAACAGTAGAAAAGAAATACAAATTTTAAAAATATGTGTGTTTTTCCAACCCCAGTTGGTTATAACCACCCTTCTGGGGACTTACTACTTTGCTTAGTCAATTCTTCCAACGAACGTTAGTGAACACCTTGCTATATGTTAGGTGCCATAGGGCTTCACTTCTAAAGGTAAATAAACCAGTCTCTGCCCTGAAGACAACCATAGCTCCGTGGAGTGACTGAGGGAGTGTTGTACAACTTCTCGACCTTTTACGTATTAAAGAATTAAGCACGTTGTCAAAGATTCCCCCCCCCCTTTTTTTTTTTTTTTTTGCTAAATAATGTCACAGTGACCTGCCAGTTACAAATTATGAGTTATTCCCAAAGCTAATCGTTCCAAGCGGCGCCTGTGCTCAGTCAGAATGTGGGCTAGGTGTACCATGGTGGTGAAGACTGGAGGCAGAAACAAGTAGGACCCCAGCCAATTCACAGCTAGGCATTCAGTGCTCCTACAAACTCCCCTCTGACAAGCTCACCCATCTGGGCTCAGCTGAGCAACTCAAAATATTTATTTTCTGGGCCTACAGAACTCAGCAAGCATGTCTGTCATGCAACCATTTCCATCTTATAAAATGATGAATCCCGGACCAGCTATTTTTATTTGGTCCTATAAAAATAGCTCCCGTCACTCAGCCCTGGCGGGGAGTCAAGGCCTCCACTCTTCAAGTGCACATCCTAGACGACCCTTTAATTACAGGCCATTGGCATTTGGGGGCGCAGCTGAACCCGCTGCGCTGAGAACACGTTCTGTTCCACTGATAGCGTTGCAGCAGGAGAGGGTAAAGGTGCGTTCGCGGCGGGAAGCTAAGGACACACACGTCAAGATGCTTCTAAGCTGCTGGTAAAACCCCAGTTGCGATGATCCAGGGTCCCAGCGAGAAGAGGACGGATCAGGTTCGCCAACGGCAGTTAGTCCAGCAGGAGTGGCGGGGAGGGTGGGGGAGGCTGGGGTTGTGCTTGGGCCTTCAATGCACACCCCACCCCCACCCTGGAACTGGTTTCTCCTCAAGCTGAGGGGTGTGAAGTCGGTTCTTGAGCCTTCAATGGAGCCGGAGCAAGGACCACGTCACCTTCTCCTCCCGCCCCCCCCCCACTCCGGTGTGACCACTTTTGTTCCCGCCCCAGACAAAGCCAAGTCTGAACTCCTGTAGAATGAACAAGGGGATCAGGTTGCTCTCTCTGCTTCCCCCAGCCCCGTTTCTACCCTTCCCACGTGACTCTCTGGAATCTCTGCCAAAGCTCCGAGTCCCCGGGTCCATTTTCACACCGAGCAAAGGAGAGAGGAAGGAGGGAAGCGGAGGAAGGCGGAGCATGTGTCCTTTAAACTGGGGGATCCAGACGGGGCCTTATTTAGTGCGTTTCCGGGCTTTCTCGCCCGGGTGGCATTGAGTTCGGGGGTCTCTTCCAGCCTTTAGCTGTCGCCTCTGAGCATTCATTACAGCTCCTCCTCCCCTCCCGTAGTCACACCTCGACTCTGCAGACCCACTCCTGGGTGTAAGGTGCCGGAGGTGGGTGCTGGCGTGGAGCACGCCGCACCCCCGCAGCCCTCTTCACATCCGCGAGGGGCGGGGGCGAGAAAGTAGCAGCAGCGCCCCCCACGCCGCCGGGTGTTCCCTCCGCAGCTTTCCAACAGTCTGCTGCAGGGAGCGGAGGCTGTGGCGGCGCGGTGCGGCTGCAGCGCGGACGGGTCCCGGGAGCTGCCCGCAGCGCGACACAAAGTTTCCCGTGAGCGGGCGCTGGCGGCTGAGGTCCGCCGAGCGCAGACCCGGGTGTGGGTGGGTCTTTCGAGGCTACCCCGCGACCCCTCTGCCGACGCAGCGCCGACGTAGGGTGCCAAGCGAACTTTAAAAAGCTGCTTCCGAGGAACCTGAGCGGGGATCTCCACTGTTGCGGGCCCGGAACGGGCAGGTTTAGCCGAGGGAAATGCTGGGAGATCCGAACAGCCAGTGACCGCAACTTTTGGGAGAGAATTTGACCGCGGACAACTGCGCTCTGCCTCCTCTTTGATTCTCCAGGCTCAGCCCACGTTGGCGTCCTGCTTTGCTGGAGAGCTTGGCGCGCTCTCCGCCCGGGCAGGGAGGGAACTGAATCCCCCGTCCGGCCCGGCGCCTCCGGGCTGATGGGAGTGTAGCTCTCTGCCGGCCCATCTCGTTTCCCCGGAGGTCACCGTCCGCCGCCCGCCACCCTCGGAGCGCCCTAGCCCACGGCGCGGAAGCCGGCGTTTTGGCGGACAGGCGGTTCTTGGATGCCAGAGATTGAGCTCCTGTAGCGTGGGTGCCGAGACTGCGATGGGTGTTCTCAAAGTGTGGCTCGGAGTGGCCCTTGCATTGGCAGAATTTGCAGTATTGCCTCATCATTCCGAAGGTAAGAGAGCGGTGTGTGTGTGTGTGTGTGTGTGTGTGTGTGTATGTGAGTGAGACAGAGAGTCAGTGTGAAAAGCTCAGCGGGTTTATGGTCGAGTGGGAGTTTTTTTGAGGAGTCAGTAGGAGTGAAACTAGAATGGGCTTTTGCTGCGAAGATTCCTACTCGTATTTCCATTATGATCCTCTCCTTCCTCCCTGTTATGTGTGCGTTTGGGTGAGTGGGGGGCCGTTTGGGGTGCATCTCGGAAATGGGATTCTCTTCACTTTTCCCCGTCCACCTGTCCCCGAAGGGGAAGCAACTAATTGGAGAGTAGGTGAGGAGCGATTAATTGCTGTTACCTACATAAAAATATTTCTGCCTCCCATGAAACATAAAATCCGCCCCTCTAAGGTCCCCATCGCTCACGCGTCTTCCTCGCCCTTTTGTAAGTCTCCACTTAAAAGTCCAGTTAAGATTTTATAATTAGCTGGTGTGCGCTGGAAAATTAATTTGCCCTAAAAAAATCTCCCAAGTATAGCGAGTCACAAGCCCTCCTGCCTCCCCAGAAAAAAGTGGTAAGAGTTGAGATTCATTTTTTTTTTTTAACTTCACCCTCTGCCTCCTGGTTTTCCTCCGGGGCTCCAACGTACATGTAAAATCCCAGAGCTGGTCAGAGAGAAAGGAGGAGACTGCGAGAGTTGTGGCCATGATATCAAAGCAATCTGGACTCAGCCAAACAAATGAATCAATAAGTAAATATAGTTTTGGAGTCGTGGGAGGCCGGGCGCGAGGCCGTGGCGTGCTCGGAGCTCCCACTTGCTCCGAGGAGCCGAGGAAGTCGCCCAGCTAGCGCTTAGGAAGGGGGAAGGGAGCCGGCAGGCTCGGAGGGAGACTGCTTAATCTTCAGCGCCGGGCTCTCGGCTTCTCCTGGCTTCATTCATTATTCATCCAGCTGCGGGAAGAAGAATTCACCTGCCCCGCCGCAAATTCGAGCCGCAGCGGCGGCGGCCGGCGTGGGGCGGGGCTCCGCCGCCCAGGTGCTGGGTCGGGGGTACTTGTGGTGCCAAAACTCTACGCGATGCTGTGGGCACTGGAGGCGCGCGGGAGGACAAAGCCTTGCCTCGGACCGACCTCTGACCACCGAGCAGCAGCCCCTTCCCTTCTGGCTTGCTGGGAGAAAGTGGCATGGCCTTGGAAATTCAAGCACAGCAGTGGGGTCGACCCGGTGGGTAGAGCTGTCACCTTTCCGCACCCTCCAAGGAACTATGTCAAGTATGCTGGGAATAGGCCGTCTGGGGCCTGTGCAGCCGCCTTCAAACGTGCATAACCTGTAGAAATACATCTTTATTGTATGTGTGCATACTTAAAACAACAACAATTTATAGGGCATAGTTATAATAACAAATCAGATGCGAGACTCAGCCCAGGCCAACCTAACATGAGCTTGTGGCTTAGAAAAATTATGAATTTACTTGATGGCAGTTTTTTTTTTTTTTTTTTTTTCCCCAAATTTAAAATCATATTCCTGAAAAGGAGAAAACATCCTCTCTTTCCCAGATAGCTCACTAGGGGGCAGTTGGAATAATGCAGTTTTTCAGAATGAAATCTGTTGAAATTACAAAAGTCATTATTGTTAAGAGCTTACAGGATGCACTCTTTGGGAAGTTGTCCAGTAAAATGGTCAAAGTTTAAGAACTTCCATAGTTTTTAAATGGTGATGTGAGAGAAGAAGAAACTGCTTATTATTGTTCTCTCCAGCTTCTATGGCCATTTCACAATGATACATATCTAATAATAAGTGAATGATGACTTTTACTGAGCACATAATATTTGCTTGTCACTATGTGCTTTATTCATTTCATTTGTTTAATTAAGTGAATCTGTCCCATAGCCAAGGACCAGCTATCCTCTGATTTGATTCTGTCATGGTTTCTTTTTCCTTTACGAGTAAGAGGAGTAAGGTAAAGGATGGAAAGAGTAAGAATCTTAGAGATTTCCTCAAGTTTTTATCATTAGCTCAGGGAATGATCTTAAAAAATGGAAAAGAAGCACTCACATGTGTCCTTTTCTTAATGTGATGTGACACCTTTGCTGACCGACCAGCTCATGACAGAGTTTATTGTTTTCTTGTCAGTTAGGACTTGGTTCTAGTATACCAGTTAAGACTTAAGTTATAGTTGATATAGATGTGGACTCCCTCACTTACTTGTGTGCTCACCCAGTGGTTAGAATGGCTCCAGATTAATCCTATATCTCTAGCTTGGCTTCTCCTACACAGGAGGTGCTCACAAATATTGGTCAGAGGAATGAATACTGCCAAATCACATTCTATTGAATTAAACATTTCCTGGTAGACTGGCCTCTGCCACTAGCTTGCTGTGAAACCTTCAGTGCACCACTTAATTTCTTTGGGGTGAACTTGTCATTTCACCAAGTTAAAAGACAACAAGGTGAAGGGTCTAAAATACTTTTGCATACAAAAATGATCGATGCTTTATGCCTTATTTATGGTCAGTTGAAGCTTTCTGGTTTTGAATTTTATTTTAATTATTAGGGAAAAAGGAATTTTACAAGCATATCATTGGTGGTGTTTTGTTGCACTGCCTTATATTGCTAAATTTATAAAATAGTATGATTTTAAAACCAAATAAGGGCAAGAAGTCACAGATGTAAACTTCTAGCAAACATGGCTGTTTGAGAATCAGAGAAGCTCTGCCATAACATCTTCTGGAGAAGCCCATCTTGAATTGTGTTCCCTGTGGAAATCCTGTGAAGTTATACTAGACAGAACATTTTGACTTGGGATAGGGAAAGTTCTTTGAAATGGAGGTTAAAAGAACTAGATTCTAGTTTGTGACTTACCACTCCCCATGTGGCTTTAGTCAATCCCACAGTCTCCAGGCATTTCCTATAAATGTCATTAACAAAATATATTGAAAAGAATCATTTGATAGCAATATTTTTTATTTATGGTTTTTCTGGTGGTGTAGTGCCTAAAGCATTTGACTGCTAACTAGAAGGCCGAGAGTTCAAACTCTGCAGCCACTATTTGAAGGAAGACTGGGCAATCTGCTTCCATAGAGACACTGCCTCAGAAACCCAAGGAGGGGTCACTGTAAGTCAAAAACGACTCTATACGGCAGTGAGTTTGTTTATTTGTTTTGCAGCATATTTGATTCCTTCCTTGACTGGAGGCCCTTCTTTGAGGGTCTCTGCTTAAAACTGAATGCTATGGAAGAAAAGACATTGCCTGGGGAAAATAGCCCATTTCTTCATTTTTTTATTCCTCAAACCTTTATCGAAAGCTTATGTGTTAGGTTTTGCCTAATGAGGGGATTGGGGAATATAGATTAAAAAAAAAAAAAAAAAAAAAAAAAAAACCCCAAATCTTCAGTACCTCCCCTCAGGGCATTTGCATACCCAGCAATCATTTATATCAATAAAATAGCAGTAGAGATATGTAAACATTGGTCTTTGGTAGGTTTCCCAATATTGAACTGTTAGATACTAATTGCAACTTCACATTTTTGGCTTTTGCAACCACCTGATTGGAAATGAAGAAATGATGTATTGTCATAGGCTCTTAGTTCCATCATAATACATTTACATTCCTCTCCAGGGAATAGATTCTGGAAGTTATCCTTCTCATATCCATCCTTTAGTGAGGGTACAGTCATCCATATTTACTGTTATGGACTTGGGTGGCAGTATTACTTAATTTTACTCAGACACAAGTAGTCATCAAATCCTCTCCACCACATGGCTCAAGAGAGGGGAGGGGACTACCACATGGCAGAGTTGGAGCTGCTTGCCAAATCTTACAATAGTTCAAAAACAGTTGGCCCATTTTCATTTTAACTACTCTATTAATTGATCTGAATTCTGTTTGGCAAAAATCAGGACATGAGCTGTCCTGTCCATCCAGGAAATGATTCTATTTTAACTGTTCCACAGTGTACATGGCCATATGTTGAATTATAACACAACATAAAGCTTAAACATTTAAATGCCAACTTGTGGCTGCTTGTTCCTAATGAGTCATATTTTTGTGATAGTGTGCGCTCCAAATCTCTTCAAATCTTATCTGTTACAATTTCTTTGAAAGAATAAGTGAGGCATTTTGTGGCTCTTGGATTTAACTTCTCCAATTTACTCAAGTTACATAACATAAAGTTCTAGTTTCTATAGTCAATAGCTTCTGAATGTAAGTAATGGCACAGATTATTTATTTTCTCTGAAAATTTTAGAAAAATTATTGCTCTGAAAATATTAAATTTTATACAGGTGTTTCATAAGAGAGTACATTACAATGTGTAAAAAGTCTTAGAAATCGATGTTTACTTGTTTAAATTAATATTCAGTAATGTTTTGCAAATGTGACCTGGAAGAAATGAACCAACCGTCCAGGATCAAGAGCAGCCCAGGTCTCAGGACCTAGATGTTCTTCTTGGCTGCAAGTGCGTAATTGCTTCACCCTGCAGAGCTTTATGCACTTCTCACTGGCTGTGAGGTGTTAGAACTTAACTGGCATCTCAGTTGCATTTTGTGCCCGAAAACTGGCAAAGTCCTTGTCTGAGAACCATAGCTTCAGTTAGCTGTTATATTTCCTCAGTTTTCCCTTAAAGAAGGCTTTTTCTCATTCTAGATCTGCACTGTCTCCCAGAATTCACCTGGAGTTAGTTTCCTTTAAAGTTCAAATAAAGTCATTAATATAAACCTTAGACATAGCTGCAGTCATTCCAGTACTCCTGAAGAAAAAAAGCGATGTGTTGAGTGGACAGAGTCAGTGTTTCCATCTGAGGTGAATTGATTGATTAGCGAACAGGCTGGCGCTGAGCTGGAAGCTGCACCCAGCACTCCACACCAACAAACTCTTGACTTCATCTGGTGGTGGGTATGAAATGTGTGCTGCTATGGGAGGAATATGTCTGCTTTGGATGACTGCATCTGGCATTGGGTAGTGATAAATGTTTGATAGGACTGGGCATCATGCTAGAATGCTTCATTTTCTCTAGAGAGTAGAAATGAGGTTTTGGAAGCTGTGGTAATGGAGACTCAAGCTTGCCTTCTGGGTGGAGGTATTCTGTTTTAGGAAAGACCTCAGAGGGCCAAGCTTATTTCTTTTGAAATTATACAGCATAGAGAGACCCAAATCAAATTATTTCTTTTTCCTAATGATGGAATTTATCAGTAGTTACCAACTGTTTTGACTTGACTTGTGTCTCTAGCAGATGTTTGGCATAACCAAGGGTTATATGTATTGCCATACTCTATGCTGCTTTAGTTTTCATTATTGTAGTGAGTTTATAATGTCTCTTGAAATTTGCAAAAATAAGTTTTGGTATGGCTACTTGAATATTTCTTAAGATATGTGATTTATTTTGGAGAGTTGAAAACAAGCTAGCTTTTGGGAAGTATTGCTATGGAGGAGGGCAAATAAAAATCATCTGAGGATGGCCTTATTATAAAGGTTAAATTTTGTTTGTATATTCTTAAGGTTAACCTCTGATAAATCACATTGAAGTGATGATTTTATATATATATATAATTTTAAAACATGAGATATAATTAAACATGTCCTTTAAATAATTTAGAAATGGAATTTTGTTGGTGGTATGTATGTTTTTTCCTTTCTTACGACATACTATAGACTGAAATGCTAAGTCTTTGGAACAGATTTTATCCCAGATTATTATTATTTGAATGTCAAATGTACAAGAACCATTTCAATAAATTTGCCTGCAGAGATCTTTTTATTCAAACCCAAGTATAAATAGCCATCTCATTTTCTTTAAAGGTTGGTCTTGATTTCAGTATTAGTGGAAAAGATAGACCAGTCATTTTCTGAGAAGTTAATATTTTTGAACTTCATGAATTGGCCTACTGGAAGCAAGCATTGTAGTAAAATATATCCTTCCCTCTTTGAAAACCAGCTTTGGCACTTTGTCAAGACATGCTGCTGCTTTGGTGTGTATATGCCATTCCAGTATGTTTTGCAGCCACAGTTACTGAGAGAGTAGCCAGTAGCACATTGCCCACCTGTTTCTAGGTTAAACCAACACCTGTTGTGATACTCAAAAATTGGTCAGGAATGTGTGTGTATTTTTTTTTTTTTAAATAGGATTCTACATTGTTTCCAAATACAAAACTCACCAAAGATTTATGACATACTGGTTACTCAGATTATGTAGGTAGTCCCATCCACATTCAGCCCCTTTTCTTTTAGAAACAAATTATCCGTTTTTTTCCACTTTCTATTTAATGAATGGAAAGTATAAAGATGTATCAGTTCATAAGCAGTCCATCAAGAGGGGAAGAAAGAGTGAAAAGAGGATGAGAAGAACCTTAGAGATTTAGACACTCAATAGAAGAGTTCCTTTCAATGAGCTGTAGTCCACATCAACTCAAAAAAAAAA
>NW_006921857.1:11750-18583 GCF_000298275.1 Orycteropus afer afer | reverse complement strand
CCCCATAGGGTTTCCAAAGTGGTAAATCTTTATGGAAGCAGACTGCCAAAACTTTGTTCTGTGAAGTGGTTGGTGGGTTTGAACCTCTTCAGTTGGCATCTGAGCCCATTAACCACTGTGCTACCACTCTCGATTCCTTCATCCTTAAATTCTTTAAATTCTCCTTTATGAGGGATGTATCTGTTTTGAGGCCTGAAATGGATATTTTGTGTTAACTAACCAGATACCTAAGTGAATGTCTACAATGTAAAGAGGTGGGCAATACAAAGAAGTAGAAACAGTCTCTGTTCTAAGAGTACACAGTATAGTGAGATAAATGCAACATTTCCACATAGAAAATTATATAAGTTTAGCAAGGATGCCACAAGCAAATAGACAAGAATGAATTCACAAATGGCTAATGCAGGCTGTATACACAAAGGAGGAAGACCATATTCCTGTGGGTTGGAAAATCTTCATGAAGGAGTTGAGATCAAGTTCAGGGACCTTGAACAGACAGAACACATCTCCTGAAGGAAACCCAAATGAGCAAAGGCATGGAGACAGGAAAATACATCATTGTATCCTATGCTAGTCTCTTGAGTTGGACCAGAGATTTTGTATAAACCAAGAGTGGCAGATAAACCTGGATAAGTAAATTGGGACTAGAGTATGGAGGCTTTGCTGATTTATCACAGACAAAACAAAACAAAATGAAACACTGTATTAGTAGCATGCCATTATAAATACATTTGTTTTAAAATTCAAATAATAAGTTTTAATGATGCCTTCCCTCATGTGTGTCCAAGAAATGTTGCTTTGGTATATGGTGTTATTTCTCTAGGGGCAGAATGGTCAAGCTTTTGCAAAAAAGTGATTAGCTGATTAGGATGTGTTTAGATGCAGTTTTAGCAGTAAACCTTCTGGAGTAGCACCTATTGGTTTATTGTGCATCCCTTTTAATTCTTGTTTTGTTTTTCCCTACAGGTGCTTGTGTCTTTGAAGGTTCCTTGTTGGAGGTAGGCCATTTTTAATTAAATACTAGGTTTTATTTCTTTTGTATGTGAAATTCTTGATTGAGGTTACTGAGTTAGTGAGATGACCCTATCAATTGTAAAAAAATGTTTATTTTCCTTCACAGTATGAGGATTATTTCTCATCCTGGCATGATCATACTCAATTATTTAATACCTTTTTCCAGAGCAAATTAGTTCCATTTGGATACTCAGGTATTGGAAGAGAAGTTCAAACACTCAACACATAATTTGCATTCTGTGGCTGTCCTTTGCATTCTTTCAATCAGAGAGAAAATTAGATCCCTTTCTCTTGTCTGATATGAACTAAGGCACACTTTATCTTCCTGCTTGCATTTACTTTCTCCCTGGACGCCTCTCTTCCAAAACAAAGTGTGATTATTAAGTTCAGTGGAATTTGGAGGATTCCTGACTGCTACTTTGAATTAAACTTAAGTTTTGGTAAACAACAAAGAGATTAACATTTTATCTCTGAACCTTTGCCATGTAGGCTGGTACTGATTTTGAATTTGATGTCAGAACGACTTGGGGGGAAAGCTGATGCACGTCTCGTGCATTTCTTTCCATTAATAATGTACTGTGGTGCATAACAGTGTATTAAAGCCTTATTGAAAGGACTGTCCACACTCCATCAACTCTAATAAATTGTGTGACAAGTCATTCTTCACCACATTTTTATTTTGGTTTAATAAATGCTATAATAAAACAGAACTGAGATGGCTGGAATGGGCTTGCTCATTTACATCGTAACCTACTATTGATAAGTGTGATATTAATAAGTCATCTTGGATTATCCTTGATGTTGAAATGGAGAAGAATATCTGAAATATCCAAGAGTCTAGATAAGTGTAGTTGTTCACAGTAATATTCTTGAATTTGAACTTTATAATACAGTTACTGCTCTGGAGATTTATATATTTTTTTCTATTAAAGAATCAAGAGAAAGCCATTTTCCTACTTCTCATTTTATACCCTTAAAACCAGGTTTTTCTTTCTGTCCATTCTTTAATATATCTTAGGAACCAGTTTTTAAAGTGCTATAAAGTTAAGTCATCATTTGTGGGGAGCTGTGTAGATATTACAGACAAGTCAGTTATCAATGTTAATGTACAAGAATAGCTTATTGTGTAGGGTGTTTCATAATTTCTCAATCTATTAATTTATCAAGTTCTTACAATAAACCTATGAAACAGGTACATCACGTATAATTTTATGCCCCTGCCTTCTTAAATGAAGAACCAAGGAAAAGGCACATTAAGAGATTTACAGAAAGTAATTGACCATTGAGAAGTGGATCAGGACAAAAATAACTCGTCTTCTGTCTTTTCTGCCTGTATCTGAAGAAAAGTAGCTAGACCATCTATATATCACTGTACTAGTGTTAATGAGGGCTCCCTGGGTGATGCTAATGGTTAAGCACTGAACTACTAACCAAAAGTTGGCAGTTCAAACCCACCCAGAAGTACCTTACAAATTAGGGCTGGTGATCTGCTTCTGAAAAGTCACAGCCTTAAAAACTTTGTGAAGTTCAGGTCAACTCACATACTTAGGGTCTCCCTGAGTTGGAATCCACTGGATGGCAACTACCAACAATAACAACGTCTATTATTATATGTTTGAATATGAAAGTGTCAAGTACTTGGAGATGTCAGTTTGATCAAGTTAAAGGAGACACTCTCTAGCCAACTTGCATTTAATGGATACTCATTTTCCCCCTCTGTACTATGCCCTCACTAGTTGTCTGCATTTTAGTGCACCAACATACTCCTAACCCCTCCAGTTGATTTCTTTATTTACCAAGACTCAGCTATGTTTGTTCTTAAACCTGTAGAAGCCCAGGTTGTACAAGATTACTGATTACTGGAGTTATGCAATTCAACCAGAGTCAATATTTGTATTGTACTAGTAAACATTACTTTAAATAATTAGAGTTACTAGATAGTACATACAATTAATGTGCTTGAATGCCAACTTAAAGGCTGGAGGTTCACATCCACCCAGAGGCATCTCATAAGAAAAACCTGATAATTTGCTGTCAAAAAATAAACCATTGATCAATTGGCATAACACACTACACAAAACATTGTTCCACATCCTACTTTGGCAAGTAGTGACTGGGATCTCAGAAGCTTGCAAGCAGCCATCTAGATGCAATGATGAGTCTCTCCTCATCCAGAGCAAAGAAGAATGAAGAAAACCAAAGATTTATGGAAACAATTATTCCAAGCGACTGCAAGTGACACCGTGCAATCCTCAGCCTGTATGACTACGAGACCAATAGAACTAGATGGTGCCCAGCTACTAGGGTCAACCACTTGGAAGGGGATCTATGTAGGAGGTCATGGATAGAGAGGAAGAACAATGTGGAACAAAACTCAAAATCATTTGGGGAAAAAAAAGACCAGGTGTGCTGGTCTGATGGAGCCTGGTGGGACCCCTGAGACTATGGCCCCTAGCTGCCCTTCAGGTCTGGGATTGAACCCACACCTGTGCCTTTCAGCCAAACTAAAGACAGGCATATGAGCTGAACTTTTACACTAGGTAGATACACTCCTTGGAGAGAACAATCATGGGAGAATAGAAAGGCTGTGTATGCACAAGGACGTAACTCAGGGGGCAGGAGTGCATGGAGGGAAGGACACAGGGAAGAGGTAACTATGGGGAGGAAGTGGGAGGGGAGCTGTTGCATTGTGGTAAATTGTAGTCAGTGTCATGAGGCAAAGTATATGTGAACTGCTGTATGGAAAGTGAATTTTCTATGTAAACTTTCAGCCAAATCTCTCTCTCTCTCTCTCTCTCTCAACACACACACACACACACACAAGCCATTGAAAACCCTCTGTAGAACAGTTCTACTTTTACACATATGGGGTAACCATGAATAGGAATCAACTCAATGGCAATTCTTCTTTTTATTTTTTTAATAAACAAATACTAAGTGATAATATGAGGCTGCTATTCTAGGCTTGGGGAACAAGTCAGTGAACAAACAGACAAAATTCCTTGCCCTCATGAAGCTCAAATTCTAATGAGTAAGATAATACAATATGTCAGATAATGGTGCTATGGAGAAAAACAATTCAGGAAGGGGGATAGCAAAGGCTGACTAGGGGGTAAGGTGATAACTTCAAATAGAGTCATAGTGAAAGCCTCACCGAGAAGGTGACATTTGAACAATGACCTGAAAAAGGAAAGAGAACTAGCCTTGCAGATATTTTGGGAAGAGAATTCCAGAGGAAGAGAACAGCAAGTGTACAGGCTCTGAAGTGGTGGCTTGCTTGGCAATTTGAGGAGGTACATGGAAGTCAGAGGAGACCTGCTAGTGCAGTAGTTAAAGTGGTTAAAGTTAACTGTAAGTTAAAGTAGTTAAAGTTAACTGTAAGGTTAGCAGTAAAAACCCACCAGCTGCTCTGCAGGAGAAAGATGAGGCAGTTTACGTCCACAAAAATTTTCAGCCTTGGAAACCCTTTGAGGCAGTTCTACTCTGTCCCGTAGGGTTGCTATGAGTTGGAATTAACTCAAAGGTAATTGTATGAAAGTCAGAGTTTAGAGTATAAGATTAAGGGGCAGGAGATGAAGTCAGAGTGGCAGGCGGGGGACAGAGCATGTGAGGCTTTGTAGGCTCTTGTATGGACATTAGCTTATCCTTTCATAGGTGGGTAAGCCATTGGCAGGGGGAGGGGCCTAGAGCAGAGGAATGACAACATTTGACTTACAGTTTAATTAAAATCATGAAATATGAATCTGAATAGAAACAGTGTTCTTGTTTCTAGGGAAACTATGTTGAATAGTTTGAAAAGACTCCATAGAGGTGAGTCACCAAAATATTGTCAAGTTAAGTGTGGGAGAAATAGCTCTAAAAGATTGGGGAAAACATGAGAAACTAGAGATGTTCCATGTAAATTTATTTGCAATCATATTAAGTTCTCTTTCCATTTTAAGGAAATTGAATCTAGAAGTGGGAGATTTATGGACATGGTTGGTGCTAGAATGATAGTGCTGCACTCTCCATATGATCTCGTATAGAAGAAAGGCATGGCATCTACATCAGTGAAGTTGGAGAAAGAATGTACATTGTGAAATATTGAATTAAATAGAATTTAAGAATTATACATAGTATTCTAGGATTCCCTGATTAAACAACTCTTTGAGTGAGAGGGCTTTTATAGTGAAAGGGCTTTCATAGTCAAGAGCTAGCTATGAGAAAGATGCTATGGTATCCCCCTCCCAAACCTTATAATTCTGTCCACATGTCCACCATTTTCACCACCCATCTGTCAGGTATGGTGGTGGCTTTTGTGTTGCTATGATGCTGGAATCTGTGCCCTTGGTGCTTCAAATATCAGCAAGTTTACTCATGGTAGAAAGGTTTCAGACTAAGAAGAAAGATCTGGCAATCTATTTTAAAAAATTAGCCAATGAGGAGGAATAGGCAGACAAGTGTCACAGACCCTCTTCAACAAAAGTAAAACCAGTTGGCAGAGATATAGAAGATAATCCTGGAGCCCTGAGCTTTGGAAGAAACTATTCAGAAGTAGATTAGGCACCAACTAGTGGAAAAACCTGAACTAAAACAGAATACAGAGATGGTCAGAACTGCGGACTGTCAGCTACTCTGACGGGACCAACAGCCTGAATATTTCCAAGTGGTGTTGGGACCTGAGAATTGACCTAAAGATCAGCCCTGGTCACCAAAGCCTGCAGAGATGACTGTGCTGGTGGCCTAGGACTAGGAAGGGAAACAGCAAGGAGGGAGACAACTTGACCTGTTGACTTTCCACTGTTCGGAGGGTGCAGCCATTTTGAATGTTTACAAGCGGTGGCCATTTTGGATATTTAAAGTGACCTAGGGCACAGACAAGTGGCGGCTGTTTTGGATATTTAAAGTGACCGAGGGTGCAGCCATTTTGAATCTCTACAAGTGGCAATCATTTTGATTTTAAAGTGATAGCATTCTCAATTGGATTCCAGGGACCTAAGAATAGGCTCTGTTTGCCAGGGTCAGCAGGGACATGTGAGAGACTGACAACAGGAAAGGAGATAGGTGGTGAATGTGTAAGTGTTATCAACTACTGAATAGAGGAGCACAGTACCCTGCTTGCATAGGTAACTTACAAACAAAACAAAACGAAAATCGTGGGCAAGTCACTCCAACATACAATCAACAATTTAATATAAACACAAAATCATCAAAATGCCTCGGAGACAACAGAGCATCACAGTCCACACAAAGAAGCAAGATAAAGCAGGAGAAACAAGGGACCAGGATACAGACCCAAAACATCCCTGAGGAAGATGCATTCCCTGAGGAATTCAGAAGAATTATATTTAGGTATCTTCAATGAATTGAGAGATAGATCTAGGAAAACACAGACAAAACCCTGCAACAATTTAGAAAGACAATACAAAAACAAAATGACAAAATAAATGAAAAATTAGAAATGATAAAAAATCTGCACACAGAAATCTGGAAGATTAATACCAAATTTTCAGAAATAGAGAAGACATTGAATGGGCAAAGGAGCAGAATTGAATCAATGAAGGACAGAATTAGGGAGATTGAAGACAAATACCTGAACACTTCTTTGGAAAGAGATAAATCAGAAAAAAGATCAAAAGAAAATGAAGAAGGCCTAATGTTCATCTGGGATATCATCAAAAGGAATGACCTACGTGTAATCGGAATTCCAGAACAGGAAGAGACAAATAAAACCACAGAGAAAATTATTGAAGATTTGTTGGAAGAGAATTTTTCTGGTATGATGAAAGATGAGAATATATCCATTCAGGAAGCCAACAAACCCCAAACAGGATAGACCC
>NW_006921857.1:10005-11564 GCF_000298275.1 Orycteropus afer afer | reverse complement strand
AGCAAAATTGTCCCTCAAATATGATGGTGAAATTAGGACATTTCCAGATAAGCAGAAATTAAGGGAATTTGTTAAAACCAGACCAGCCTTACAAGAGATGCTAAAGGGTGCCCTTTGGACAGAGAAGCAACAACAGCCAACAACAGAAACCAACCCAGCTATGGAGGTATCCAAAGTAAAGAAGCCTACAAGATCATAAACAGGAAACCAGAGACATCAATTGAAAATGAGGACAACTACAAACCAAAAAGAGGGAAAAAACTGTGTCGTTACAGAACTTCTAAATGGTAGGGAAGTCAAGACAATTACAAAATTGAATGGACTGTTCTAAACTTGGAATGAAAACTATAAATCACAGGGTAACCTCAAAGAAAAATGATAAACCTCTTCACATCAAAAAAGAGGACCAGCATAAATATTCAGCAAATACTAAAACAATAGCAATGAAGGAAGTGATGACACGATTCATAAACAAAATAAGCTCAGCATAGAAAATTATATGGAACAAAGAAATTGATACCACAAAAAAGCACATAAGAAAAATGACAGCAAGAAATTCATATTTGCCGAAAATTACATATCTGGCAAGGGACTTATCTCTAAGATTGATAGTGGAAGAGTGGATGACCAAACTATGGTACATACACATAATGGAGTGCTATGTAGGACTAAAGAATAATGTAGAGTCTGCAAAACACTGCATAATATGGATGAACTTGGAGGACATTATGCTGAGTGAAATTAGTCAATCACAGAAGGACAAATATAGTTCATTGTTGTGGAGGGTCAAGGAAAAGTTTATATATGCAGGGAAACGTTCTTTGTTGGTTGTTAGGGGTGGGAGGGGACGGGAGGGAACACTGCAAAAAAAATGCATTGACCCATGTCACTTTGGTTTTGTGTATTTAACTGTACATAAATTATATTTCAATAAAATTCATTAAAAAATATTAGCCAATGAAAACCTTATGGATCACAACACAATATTGTCTGATACAGTGCTAGAAGATTAGCTCACTAGGTTGGAAGGCACTCAAAATATACAATGGCTACAATAATCGACTTGAACATACCAACAATCATGAGGATGGCACAGGAATGGGCAACATTTTATTCTATTGTTCATAGGGTCACCATCAGCCAGAGTCCACTTGATGCCACTTAAAAATAAGCAACAGCAAACACCCATTATTTAAGAGCTAAAAGTGATTTCAGAGATTAGGTAATCCAAACTCCCCATTTTATCGTTGAGGAAACTGAGGCTAGGAATGTGAAGTTCTGGAGGTTCATTCATTTCTCAAGTGAATAACCCAAAATGCGAGGTTGATTGAGATTGAAAAATGGCAAAGCATCAGCTCTACATTGAAGAATTCCGTAAAACATGTGAAACCAAACTCAAACTCACTGCCATCGAGTCAGATCTGACTCATAGTGACCCCTCTTAGGTTTCTGAGGCGGTATCACTAGGAAAGTAGAATGCCCAACTTTCCTTCCAAGGAGTGGCTGGTGGGTTTGAACCACCAGCCTTCTGGTTAGTAGTCAAATGCCTGAGGCACTAT
>NW_006921857.1:0-7750 GCF_000298275.1 Orycteropus afer afer | reverse complement strand
CTCGGAAGGAAGACTAGGCAATCTACTTCCTTAGTGATACTGCCTTGGCAACCCAAGGAGGGGTCCCTATGAGTGGGGCCGACTTAATGGCACATAACAACAACAATGTGTTTAATGTTGTGTATTTAATACTGTAAATAATTCCATGAGATAAGTGCTATCTTTATAGATAAGGAGACAAATTTAATCCTCTTGTCCAAACCAAACCAGTTGCTATTGAGTTAACTCTGACTCATGGTACTCAGTATATGTCAGGGCCAATCTGTGCTCCATAGAATTTTCACTCTACTTTTAGAAGTAGATTTCTAGATCTTTTTTTCTGAGGTGCCTCTAGGTGGATTGTAACCACGAACCTTTTGATTAGTAGACAAGTGCTTAACTGTTTGAGTTACCCAAGGACTCTTGTCTAAAGTTACACAGCAAGGGGGTAGTCAAACCGAATTCAGACTCTAAAGCCATTTCACTGAGTATGATATTTCTACTGCCAGACCAGTCTACTTGTTGTTTCTGAACACAACTAGCTTATTTCACCTTGAGTCCTACATGCCCACCCCTGCCTCCTGCACCTGCCATGCAGTTGCCTCTGCCAGTCTCTGTCCCTGACCTCCTGCAAAAGCCAGCTGTCCCTGGCTAACCCCTTCCCACTGAATTGAGGCACTCCTGACTAATGTGCACTAAATTTACTCACACAGTGCATGAAATGCTTAGTATTTCATTTCATCATATATATGTGTGTGTGTATATGTATATATACATATATTTTTTCCAATTTTTGACACCTCTATGGACTTACGGGGGACATCATTCTGGGCTAATTTGGTTCTAAGCCACTTGTGGGAGCTCTGGTGGCATAGTGCCTAAAACATTTGACTGCTAATCAGAAGGCTGGGAGTTCAAACCCACCAGCCACTCCTTGGAAGGTTGTTGTTGTTTTTATGCGCTGTCGAGTCGGATCCAACTCATAGCGACCCCTCCTTGGGTTTCCTAGGTGGTATCACTATGGAAGTAGATTGCCTAGCCTTCCTTCCAAGGAGTGGCTGATGGGTTTGAACTGCCAGCCTTCTGGTTAGCAGTCAAGTACCAGAGCTCCCTCCTTGGAAGGAAGAGTGGGCAATCTACTTCCATAGAGACACCTCCTTGGAAACCCAAGGAGGGGGTCACTATGAATTGGAATTGACTCAATGACAGTGAATTTTTCTTTTAGAAGCGACTTGTAGCCATCTCTCAGTTATGTATTGACATTGCCTGTCTCCCTTCTCCTTTATTCCTGCCTCCCTTCCAATTCTTCAGGTCAGAAATTACCAAAAGGGACTAAAAATACTTAAGAAGGTCGGATACTTTGAGAAACATGGAATAATCTGTTTTTTGGGTGTGTTTCTATACCATAATACCAGTGTACTTGGTCTCACAATAATTTCTCTAAAGTCAGTCCTTGTAGAAGAGAGTATGACTGTTAAATCAGTAACCCATCAGAGAATTACCTAGTTAATGTGCTTCACTATGATAGGGGCATCAAGTTTGTGGATGAAAATAATATTTCAGAGTTTTCACACATCTTATGTTCTTTTCACACTATATTGTGCAAAACACCCCATTATAGTTGGGATTTATCTTTCCTTTTGTATCACCACAAGCAAACACTTCTACTTTATTAGGTTCTTCCTGGGAATGGGTGGTTTGACCTTTTACATCTGTAAAATGGAAGTGAACGCTTGACTTCATAGGGTTATCATGAAGGTTAAAGGAGATGAATGTCAAGTCCTTAGCCTAGTGCGTGTGGCTGAGAAAGCTGAGTAAAATTTAGCTGCTTATGTTGTTATAAGGCAGTTGTTGTTGTTGTTTTTGTTATGTGCCCTCGAGTCGGCCCCAACTCATAGCGACCCCTCCTTGGGTTTCCGAGGCAGTATCACTACGGAAGTAGGATTGCCCAACCTTCCTTCCGAGGAGTGGCTGGTGGGTTTGAACCGCCAGCCCTCTGATTAGCAGGCAAGTGTCTTAGCCACTATGCTACCAGAGCTCAGTTAAGTGTTGGAATTTTCCCATTTTGGATATTTTTGTTGACAAATGCTGACAATGTGAATTATGAGGCACTAACTTTTAGCAAATTTGAAAGGAAATTTTTGCAAGGACAATCCAAACAATGGAGTGTTTACTTTATATAATACAACACAGTGAAAAGACCCAGGCTTTGGTGTCTGGATCTTGGTACCATTATATACCTGCTCTGTAGCCTCAGATATGATACTCTACACAGCTGAATTTTATCCTCTATATAATGGAGATTATATGCCTCATAGAGTAGATATGAGGGTTAGTTGAGAGCATGTGTGTGAGAGAACCCAGAACTATGCTTGGCAAGGAACAGGTGCTGACATTGTCTAGGTGGCAATAAGATATCAGAGAGGAACTGACTCAGCAACAGAGACCAAAGTATCTTGCTTCTGATCCTGCATTGTAATTACTAGCTTTGTGACATTGAGTAAGTCATTTGAATGAATTAAGTTCTCAGTTTCTAAATTTGTAAAATGAGAGCGTTAGATTAGATGCTCTCCAAAATTTAAATTAGCACTCTCTGGTTCTGCCATGATGGAAATGTTCCATAGCTACTCTGTCCAGTAAAATAGCTACTAGCCACTTGTGGTTATTAAGCAGTTGAAATGTGACTAGTAACACTAAGGAACTGAATTTTTAATTTTGTTTAATTTAAATTTAAATAGCCACATGTGGCTTGTCCTACCAGATTGAACAGCACAGTTTAAGAGCCTTAAAATTCTTCCCTTACTTTAATACTTCAGTTTAAGTTATAGTCTTATGGATGGTTCTCAGTCCTGGGTGAAGGCTCACTGTAGTGTTATTGGTGGTTGTAGGAGTGTTATTATGTGTGTATGAAAACAAATTGAGAACTTCTGGTTTACTCTGTAGGCCTTGTTGACTTATTAGAGTTAAAGAATATTAAGGAAGAAAATTAGAGTTCTACAGTGCTAGTGTGTTTTTTCAAAAATTGGTGTACTGTAGTGTTACTTTCTTTAACTTGACACTATAATACAACAGAGATTGCCCCTTACAAATGAAAATGTCTCAGGATTGCATTTGCGCTGGCATACATCAACACACTCGAGAGATTTTGTGGAAAAGAGAAATGAAGAAAACTTGGAAGCTTTCCTTAGTAAGTGCATGAAGTTTCCAAACCACTTAGTGAATTTCAGCTAGTGGCTAGTGTTGAAACATCCCAAACCTCTCAGCAGTGGGGGAAATACTTGGTATCCTGTGGATATTCTCATAGGGGAAGCAATAAAATCAGCCATTTCTTAATTTCCTTTAAGGGTTCTATTGGGTATTGTAGGATATCACTGTTTTTAGTTATAGCTTAACAAGAATTTATCATTTTTTAATGCCTCTGGTCCTTCATTTATTTTTAAGTACTGAGTAATACGCTGTTAAGTTGTAGACTATTTTTTATTAAATTCTGTAAAAACATTTATTTATTTATTGCAGAAAACCAGTAGCACATCATCACTGTGCTTGGTGCTTGAATAAATTTAGAGCACTAGTAAGCTTCCTATAACTAGAGTTACTTAAATTGAGACTGGGTGCCCAGTGTCAAGAGTGGGTTAATAGTGACATGGTTGAGATGACTTCCAACAACAATATCAACAACTTGTTGCTGTCGAGTGGATTCGAGTCATGGTGACCCCATGTGTGTCAGAGTAGACTGCTCCACAGGGTTTTGATGGTGGTTTATTTGGAAGTAGATTTCCAGGCATTTTTTTTTTTTTTCTCCCTAAGACGTGTCTGGGTAGACTTGAACCTCCAGCCTTTGGGTTAGCAGCCAAGCACCTTAACTGTTTATACCACCCAGGGACTCAGATGACTTCCAAGGGCTCTTCTAATTTGGATCCTTACTTGTGTGGCTTAAAGGTTAGAGCTGTGTGTTTTTACCTAAGGAAGTGCTTACAAAGGTTGAGAATATTTGCTGATGCCAGAATATCCAACGAAGGGTTTTCTCCCCGTATGTGCCTTCAAAGGGAGGTTTTTTTTTTTTTTTTTTTGTAGCCTTGGGTACCAGGTGCTGAGAATTGGGCTGTAGCTGCCTCAGATGATTTTTCTCTTTCTCTTTGCTGAGTTTTATAAATTGTCAATCATAATAGTATGTGCTAGTTTCCTATTTGGGAATTTATATCTTCTTAGATAATTGTGTGAGAAGAATAATACAAGAGATTTGATGCTTTTATTGATGAATAATCCATATGCATTTTCATTCTTATTCATATTCTTGTGGTAGGAACAGATGCTTTAAGTTAACAAACACATTTCTTATGCTTTGTTTTGAATTTAGAATATGCAGCTGAGAGGCAGCCATATTAATTTCTTCAAACTATGTTTTGCAGGATCATATATCTCAATTTCTGGTCAGATCATTTGCCCCTCCCTTTTTAAGTTTGTGTCATTTTTGCTCCAAATGGCTTTGCAACCTAGTACCCCATTTTTCTCAATTTCTCCATTTATAATGAAAAGTACATACATATACATATGTTTATATTATATGTAGTACATTTATATGTGCATATATATATCTTTATATCACTTAGGATAAAACTGTCACTCATTTATGATACCTTCTGGTATTACTATTTGTTATAGGTCACTTAATTTTTAAAACTCTCTGTTTACTAAGGGAAAAAAACTCAAAAGGAAAAGAGGATATATAAATATCAAATGACAATTACGAGTTAAGCAAGGTTATGTTTTCTTAGATTTGAATGATGAATGTCTAAAGAAATGTTGACTTTGAAAATTTCATATGGATGACATTTTGCTTGAGTCAGGAAAGGACACTTAAATATAAAATTGACACAAAGCAGTTTTTAAAAAGTCACTGAGCAGTTTTATGTAAAATAGCCATGAAGCTTCTGGTGTCCCAGCTATGTTCCTCTTTTTGCCATGATTTCTTAAGCTCCCAGAGTTTATAAACTCCATGAAAGGAAGAAGGAAAGGGAACAGCTTTCAAAGTAAGAAGCAGTTTATTGTTAATACCCAGGAGGCCCTTGAGTTTGGGCCTTGACCTGCAAGTTCTTTCCTGACAGCTCCCAAGATTGGTTATTTATTAAATTTATGTCATTCCTTTCCTCCAAAGGGAAATTGAATGGGGTGGGGGAAGGGTCAGGGAGGAGAGACCGTCTACATTGGAGAGCAGATTTCATCGTTTCTTGTACTGTACATTCTTGAAATGGTTTTGTAATAGTGAGAAGAGAATGATTAACAGAAGAAGATACTTACTCTTCTATGCAGGCTCAAACAGCTCATGCTGTAATGAGTTTTCCTGTAAGCTAGAGGTAACTTGGCCTGTAAGGGAGAGAAAACATGAACAGAAGGAACCCTAACCTGAAGTTAGTGGCTAAGATGAAACTTCTCTCTCTCATATTTGGCCTAAGTGTATTCTAGTAGTGCTTCAACCTGATTCTAAAGACATTTATTAAAGTCCGTGTGCTACACCCTGTAATTGGATCTCTGGAGAATACCAAGATAAATAAGATATGAGTTATACCCCTAGGACATGTAGTAGCAGACCCTGCTGCCTATCCAACAGCCCTCATCCCCTTCCCTTTGCTGGCAGAGCCCTCATTTTTTCCAGTCTTCCACCACATGCCTTGTGTTAGTCTTAGGTGGTAGCTAATTAGGGAGTTTGTATTTCCTTGCCAGAGACTGGTTAAGGAGTGAGCAGATATTCTAGTTTTGGCCAGTGAGGTATTCATGGAAGTCTGATAAGGTGGTTGGGGTTTGAAACGATCCCTATAAATACTACCCTGAACAAGTTGAGAACTGAAACAAAGAATAAACATGAAAGTCAAAATATCACCTTTTCATTTAAGTTGGAAGATGCAGCTTTAGTTCTCTTTAAACAAGTGGGCTTGCTAATTCTGAACCCCACGTATGGTTAGACTTAAGCATCCACGGTCAGAGGTTTACTGGGGCAGGTTTTCCATGTAGAAGGGCTAATCAGGCAAAGATTACTCTTTGGATGAGCAGAGGAAAACTTATGCCCTTGGTTTTTGGGTTTTCTTCCTAGGAGAGGAAGGAAGATAGAACTGAGCTAAGCCTGCTGAGTTACTCTTCCAAAATTTACCAGTTAGGTGAGTCATGCTACCTTCCAAGGGATGGAGAAAGGCTTGGAGTTGTATCTTGATCTTTCACAAGAAGGAAACCCCAAGGGTGGGGAAAAAAGAACTCTCCATTAATGAGAGATTTTGAAGTTAATTCTTACTAGTGTGCGATGATGTGATACCTGGAGCTGCTGCCATCATTTTCCAACCAGTAGTGTTTCTAGCTACCACACACAGATAATGGAGCAGAAGGATGAAAAGAATCTGATTCCCTGAGGCGTTTTGATTGTTGATCTACTGACTGAACACTGGAGCTGACCTTTCTCAGGAATTGTTATATGAGCTACTAAATTCCTTCCTGTTTAAGTCAATATAAAATGGATTATACATTGCTTGCAGCCAAAAGAATTCTAACCAATTCCCTATAATCAAATTATAAACTTAGTTCAGAGCCATCTAGGATAACTGTCAGTTTATAGGAGTACAGCAGTATGGTTAAGGGTATGTGCTCTGGATTCAGACTTGAGTTTGAGTCTGAGCTCTATCACATCCTGCTGCTTGACCTTGGTCAAGTTACTTACTCATCTTTAATTAACTTTTAAATGGAGATGATAATTGTACTTATATTCTAGAGCTGCTGCAGAGTTAAATGAGATAATGAAATAACATAGGATATATAGTAGGTAGTATGTATTAGCTATTGAGAATACTGTTATGCATGGAGGAAAGCATTTTTTTGATCTTGGCCTTGATATAAGTGTCAGTCTAGAATTGGGAGAGATGAGGGAAAGAAAGACTCTTGAGATAGATAGGATCAGTACAAGTGAAGGCATATGATGTCTAAATACTCTAGACATAGTAGCCCAGTTTAAGTGTGAGAAATGATAGGATGAAACACTATAAAGGAATTTTTAAACTCCATATTACCAGGCCCTGGAATAGGCATTTGAATTACACTCTACAGGCAGTGGGGATCCTTTGAAATGGAAATCGTTTGCTCTTGAATTCAGACTCTTTCACTATAAACTGATTAGTGTATTACTGGCAGTAAGGAACGATAGCACTGTCTTTTGGTGTGTTCCTCCCTCTTGTCATTTTCACCATTATCCAGATGTAGATCTGTAGAGCTTTGGAGAGACTGGGTGCTCCATGTAACCAGTCATCACTGCCAAAAAAAAAAAGAAGAAATCAGTTTGCAGACATATTCTAAGAGTGAGTCAGTACTATTATGTTCATTATTAGTTCAGTGAAAATGGGTTCATCTGGCATTATATAAAGTGAAACTCCCTATTAATAGGCATTAATCCTCCCTTTTAATATTGATATTCATAATGATGCTCCCTGAGGTAGTGGTATAATCTTTTGCCTTCTTCTTTAACCTAGTTGGCATTTCTCATTTCTCCTTCCCAGTTTGCAGAGATTAAACTGTGTTTTGGATAGTTTTAGGAGAAAGTGCATTTTATTGTATTCAAATTTCTTGTAAAATGGCAGCCTAATTATTTTATATACACTACCCCAGATTATGGGAGCTCTGGTAGCATAGTGCCTAAGGCACTTGACTGCTAACCAGGAGGCTGGCGGTTCAAACCCACCAGCCACTCCTCGGAAGGAAGGTTGCGCAGTCCTACTTCCGTAGTGCTAACTGCCTC
>NW_006921856.1:4885590-4886289 GCF_000298275.1 Orycteropus afer afer | reverse complement strand
ATGTTTTTAAATTTATTAAGGCTTGCTTTATGGCCTAACATATGGTCTATCATGGAAAATGATCCATGTGCACTGGAGGAGAATATATATTGTTTTGCTGTTGGGTGAAGTCCTCTGTAGATGTTTATGAGGCCAAGTTGGTGGGTTGTATTATTTAGCTCTTCTGCATCTTTGTTGAGTTTCTTTCCAGTTGTTCTGTCTTTCAAAGAGAGTGGTGTATTAAAATCTCTCACTATGACTGTGGAGTAATCTATTTGGCTTTTCAACTCTTTTAAAGTTTGATTTATGTATTTTGGAGCTCTTTCATTGGGTCCATAGATATTTATTATGGTTATATCTTCCTGTTCAATTGATCCTTTAATCATTATATAATGCCCTTCTTTGTCTCTCATGGTGGTTTTTGTCTTAAATCAATTTGATCAGAAATTAACATTGCGGCTCCTGCTCTCTTACACTTGCCATTTGCTTGATATATCTTTTTCCAACCTTTGACTTTTAGTCTATTTTTGTCTTTATCTCTAAGGTATGTCTTTTGTAAGCATCATATTGATGGGTTTTGTTTTCTTATCCAATCTGCAACTCTACGTCTTTTGCATGGTGCATTTAATCAATTAACATTCAGGGTAATTATTGGTAAGTTTGAATTGGTTGCTGTCATTTTGTTATGTGTTTTTTCATGGTGTCCCTGGTTTCTTTGTT
>NW_006921856.1:4883776-4884450 GCF_000298275.1 Orycteropus afer afer | reverse complement strand
TTTTGTTTTGATTTTTTTTCTGATTGATCTCTTTCCAAAGAAGTATTCAGGTATTTTTCTTCAATCTCATTAATTCTGTCTTCCATTGCATCAATTCTACCTCTTTGCCCTTCCAATGTTTTATCTATTTCTAACAATTTAGTACTAATCTTCTGGATTTCTATCTGTAGATTTAAAATCATTTCTAATTTTTCATTTATTTTGTCATTTTGTTCTTGTATCTTTTTCCAAAATTCTTCTAGGTTTTTTTTTATGTGTTTTCTTTGGTCTGTCTTTCAATCCTTTGATGATACCTAAATATAATTCTTTTGAATTTCTCATCAGAGATTTCCAAAGCTGCTTCTTCCTCAAGGATGTGTTCTGGGTCTGTATCCTGCTCCCTTGTTTCTACCACTTTGTCTTGCTTCTATGTGTGTACTGTGTTGTTTTGTTGTCTCCAAGGCATCGTGGTATTGTGTTAAGATCTCTGTTAATTGTTTGTGAAGAGCAGCCAAGGGTGATTTTGGCTCTTCTTCTTGGTTTTTATCATTGGCCCGTTGGTGGAGAAGGAAGTGCTTCCTCTTGCTCAGTAAGTGAAGTTGCAGGAGGTTTGGGTGTACATGTATCTTATGGGGACTGATGTTATCTCCCAGTCAGTTAGAGAAAAATTACAATTGAATAACCATCAGAAAACT
>NW_006921856.1:4866686-4883587 GCF_000298275.1 Orycteropus afer afer | reverse complement strand
TGGGGATAGGGGAAAAAAAAAAAAAAAAAAGAATGGGGTTATCCACAAGAAAAAAAAAGTTAAAAAAAAAGAGTAAGAAAAATATATATTTTTTAAAATCAGGAACTTGGAAAAGAAAGAAAAAAGAAAAAGAAAAAAGAAGGTGTAAACTAGGACCCTTTCAGTTGTGCAGGTCCAAAGAGTTCTTGGTGTTACTGGAAAGCACAACCTCCTCTTTAGCAGCTGGAATCTGGTAGAATGCTGACTCTTTGGGTTGTCTCTAGCTGCTGGTTACATGTTGATTGCTTTTGTCTTGGTTTTATGATTTAATATTTTGAAAGGGTGAAGCTGATGTATTTTATTTTATTATTGATTCAGGTATGTTGGGTTGCTCTGCTGTTTCCTTTGTGATGGTGGAATCACTGTGTGGAATGTGGATATGTATTTTTGTTTGTCGGAAAGAGGGTTTAGAGTTTGAAGTGGGAGATATTATGGTAATTAGCTAAATATGGTTTCTTCTATTGAATGAGTGATGTTATTGGCAGAGAAAGGTAAGAGCAAAAGAAGGAAAGCTTGGTGTTGCTAGGGTTGGTTTCTAGGCTATTATTGATGACGTGGTTATTTACAAGATCACAGCTCAATGTCAAGAAAGATTCCTGTTGTTAGGGATTCACAACCTTCCACTGGTTCAGGCACACTCAAAGACCCCACTTCCAAGGTCTCTTAGCGCCAATGAGCCGATCCAAGGCAAGAGAGCCGATCCAAGGCAAATTCCCAGGACTGCACTCAGCTGCGGCTTTTTTCTCTCTCCCCGCCCCTTCCGATCATGGCTCTGGTGCAATCTTGCCAGACCACTAATGGCTCTGGAGTTTGTCTGTGATACAGCCCACCTGTGGCACCAAAGATGTGCATGATTTCAGCTGTGCTGGAGTCGGGGGAGTACCTGCTAGTAAACTATGTTCTCGATATCCAAGACCAGATAAGCAGGGTGTCTCCCAGGCTAACCCAAACCCAATGGGTGACCCGCTGAGCAGGGAGGGAGCTACCCCTCCTGGCACAATGGTGAGTTCTCTCTTGAGTTTCAGCGGTAGTGTGTGTGCCCGCCTGCACCTGGGAGACCCAAATTACCAACAAAATCAGTTGCTGGAGGCAGGTCCCTGGGGCTGGCCTCTGGGTTGTTGGAGTGGTTGCTGGTATGTTGATATAGGGTGTCTTCTTTCTTGGGTCATGGGGATCTCAGGTGGCCGCCCTCGCCCGCCAGTCAGTGACTGCTCCAGGGAAGTTTTTAATGGCCTCTTGGCTGCCCACCAGGTAGCTCTTTCTTAAATAATCTCCATATGTCTTTCCTTTAATTCTGCTCTTCTGTGTTTGGTGCACTCTGATTCAGTGAGCTGTTTAGAGCACCAAAATCACTAATTCAAACTGCTGTACCTAGTTTTTCAAGCACTTAGATTGTAGAGGTATATAGGTGGTACTTACTGACGAGACTCCATTTTGAGTCCTCTGACATCCATTTTTGTCTCTTCTTTTTTCCCTGTCTTTTTAATGATCCTTTGCTTTCTTCATGGATGATGTTCTTGATATCATCCTGCAATTCTTGTCATTTTTGGTCACTGGTGTTCAATGCATCAAATCTATTCTTTAGATGGTCTCTAAATTCAGGAGGGATATTATCAAGAGCATATTTTTGCTCTCATGGACTTGTTTTAATTGTCTTCTGCTTCAACTTGAATTTACATATGAGCAGTTGATGATCTGTTCCACAGCCAGCTCCTGGCCTTGTTTTGGCTGAAGATATTGACCTTCTCCATTAGCTCTTTCCACAGATGTAGTCGATCTGATTCATATGTACTCCATCTGATGAAGTCCACGTGTATAGCCACCATTTATGTTGCTGAAAAAAGGTATTTGCAATGAACAGGTCATTGGTCTTGCAAAATTCTATCATGTGATCTCCACCAATATTTCTTTCACAAAGGCCATATTTTCCAACTACTGGTGATTCTTCTTTGTTTCCTACTTTTGCATTCCAACCAACAGTAGTAATTAAGACATCTTGATTACATGTTTGGTCAATTTCAGACTACAGAAGTTGGTAAAAATCTTCTATTTCTTCATTTTTTGGCCTTAGTGGTTGGTGCATAAATTTGAATAATAGTAGTAGTAACTGGTCTTCTTTGTAGGCATATGGATATTATCCTGTCTTGAATGGCAATATATTTCAGGATAGATCTTGAAACATTCTTTGTGATGATGAATGCCATACCATTCCTCTTCAATTTGTCATTCCTGGCATTGTAGAGCATGTGGTTTTCTGATTCAAAATGGCCCAAATCAGTCCATTTCATGCCATTAATGCCTATCACATTGATCTTTATCCATTTCATTTAATTTTTGGCAACTTCCAATTTTCTTAATTTTAAACTTCATACATTCCATGTTCTGATTATTAATGGATGTTTGCAGCTGTTGCTTCTCATTTTGAGTCATGCCACATCAGCAAATGGAGATCACAAAAGCTTTACTCCATCCACATCATTAAGGCCAACTCTTATCTCAGGAGGCAGCTCTTCTCCAGTCATATTTAGAGTGCCTTCTGACCAGAAGGGCTCATCATCTGACAGCATATCGGACAGTGTTTCAGGGCTATTCATAAAGTTTTCTAATGATATATCAGACAGTGTTTCACTGCTGTTCATAAGGTTTTCCTTTCCTATTCTTTGAGAAGTGGATGGCCCCTTCATTCTTCCAAGTCTGTCTTGGTCTGCAAGCTCCATTGAAGCATGTATACCATAGGTGACTCTGCTGGTATTTGACATACTAGTGGTATAGCCTGCAGCCTTACAGCCACATGCAAGCCACCACAGTACAACAGACTGACAGATGAGTGGTGGGACAATAACTCTAGGATACTCAAAATGTTAGTGTGGCCCACCAGTCACAGTGGGGGCCTATAGAAGACAAGCCATTAATGGAATATTAGCTCAGTCTGTCTTACAATGGGCCCAGTGGGTCTACAAACCCATCCTGTAGTGATTTCCCCAGTTGCAGAGTGCATACTTGGAATAGACATACTTGGGAACTGGCAAAACCCCCACATTGGATCCCTGACATCTGGTGGTGTAAGGGCCATTATGGTAGCAAAAGCCAAGTGGAAGCCATTAGAACTACCATTATGAAGGAAAATTATAAACCAAAAGCAATACCACATTCTTGGAGGGATTGCAGAGATTAGTGCCACCATCAATGACTTGAGAGATGCATGGGTGGCAATTCCCACCACATCCCCACTTAACTCACCTATTAGGCCTGTGCAAAAAATGGATGTGTCTTGGAGAATGACAGTGTACTATCATAAACTTAGCCACGTGGTGATTCCAACTGCAGCTGCTGTTCCAGATGTGGTTTCATTGCTTGAGCATATTAATATATCTCCTCATTCTTGGTATACAACTATTGATCTGACCAATGTAATTTTCCTCAATTCTGATTTTGAAGGATCACCAGAAATAGTTTGTCTTCAGCTGTCAAGGCCAACAATAAACTTTCATGATCCTACTGTAAGGAAATATCAATGCTGCAACACTATGTCATAATTTAGGCTGCAGGGGCTTGATTGCCTTTCCCTTTCACAAGACATCAGGCTGGTCTATTACATTGATGACATTATGCAGATTGGACCTAGTAAGGAAGAAGCTTCCATGACTCTGGACTTATTGGTAATATATTTGCATTCTAAATGGTGGGAAATTAACCTGACAAACATTCAGGTGCCTTCCACTTCAGTTAAATTTCTAGGGGTCCGGTGGTGTGAAGCATGTTGACATATTATTTCTTAAGTGAAGGGTATGTTATTGCATCTGGTCCCTTGAGCAATTAACAATGCCTGGTGGGCCTCTTTGGATTTGGGAGGCAACATACCCCTCATTTGGGTGTGCTATTCTTGCCTATTTAACAAATGAATAAAAAAGCTGCTGGTTTTGAGTGGTGCACAGAAGGCTCTGCAACAGGTCCAGACTGCCATGCAAGCTGCTATACCACTTGGGTCATAAGATCCTGCTGATTCGCTAGTGCTTGAAGTGTCAGTGGCAGATAGAGATGCTGTTTGGAATCTTAGGTGGGCCTCTATTGGTGACTCACCATGCAGGGCATTAGGATTTTGGAGCAAATAACTGCATATAACTACTCTCCTTCTGAGAAACAGCTTTTGGCTTGTTACTGGGCCTTAGTAGAGACTGGATGCCTAACCTTGGGCCACCAAATCACCATGTAGCCTGAGCTTTCCCTCATGGACTGGGTATTGTTTGACCAACAGGGCCATAAAGCTAAACATGCACAGCTGCACTCCATAGTTAAATGGAAGTGATACATAGATTGAACTTGTTATACAGCTTAGTATACCATAGGACCCAAAGGCACAAGTAATTTGCATGAAGATGTGGTCCAAATTCTCACAGCCTCTCCTGCAGTCATATTACTTTCCATCTCCCATTCTGCATGTATGGTCTCATGGGGTGTTCCTTATGATCAGTTGACTGAGGAAGAGAAAATTTGCACCTGGTTCATGGACATTTCTGCATGATATGCAGGCATCACTTGAGAGTGGACAGTAGCAGTACTGCAACACCTTTTAAAGAACCCCCCGAAGGATAGTGGTGAAGAGAAATACTCTCAAAGGCAGAACTTCTGGCACTACACCTGTTTGTTCACTTTGCTTGGAAGGAAGAATGGACAGATTGTGGTTATATACTGATTCAAGGGCTGTTGCCAGTGGTTTGTCTGGATGGTCAGTTATTTGGAAGGAATATGGTTGGAAATTTAGAAACAAGTATGGGGAAGAGGTATGTGGATAGACATTTTTGAATGAGCCAAAGAAATAAATATATTTATGTCTCATGTGAATGCTTACAAAAGGGTTACCTCAACAGAAGAGAATTTTGACAATCAGGTGGATAAAATGAAATGTTTTGTGGAAACTAGTCATCCTCTTTCCCCAGCTAATCCTGTCAATGACCAATGGGCTCAAGAACCAAGTGGCAATGGTTGGACATGCACAACAGCAAGGATGGAGGTTAGCCCCTGATCAAGTGTATATGCCTTCAACCAGCATCCAGTATATGGTGCTGTTATGCCTGTCTGACTACAGTCACTGCTGAGTTCCCAATCTACCAACAGCAGAGACCAACACTGAGTCCATAACATGGAACTATTCCTTGATAATCAGTCAGCAACCTAGTGGCAGGTGGATTACATTGGATCATTTCCATAATGGAAAAGGCAGTGTTTTTTCTTACTGGAATAGACACTACGGTATGCAATGCATCTGCCAAATCTACCATCTGTGAACTTAAAGAATGGCTGATCCACTGTCATGGTATCCCACACATTATTGTGTTGGATCGAGGCACTCACTTCACAACAAATTAAGTGTGGCCATGGGCTTTTGCTTGTGGACTTCATTGTTATGATTATGTTCCCCATCATCTTGATAGCTATCTTGATAGCATGGTGTAAGGGACTTCTGAAGACACAATTACAGCACCAATTAGGTGGCAGGGTTTGGGAAATCTCCTTCAGAAGGCTGTACATACTGTAAAACAGCATTCAATATATGGTATTTTTTGCCAATAGCCAGGATTCATGGGTCCAGGAACCAAGGATTGTGAATGGGAGTTGTACCACTCATTATTACCCCTAGTGACTGACTCAAAAAATTTTGCTTTCTGTCTCTGTTACCCTATGCTCTTACCTGCAGTTGTTGCCCTCCAGTCTGCAGGTCTTAGTCCCAAGGGAAGAAATACTCCCACCTGGAGACACAATACTTGTTCCATTGAATTGGAAGTTAAGAATGCCACTTGGCCATTTTGGACTCATTATACCTCTGAATCAACAGGCAAAGAAGGGAGTTACTTTATTGGGTAGTGTAGTGCAGTGAATTACCAGGTATGTTCTAGTCATAGTCTTTGTAACTCCCACCAGATTACTGGATGAGACCATGCAAATAAGAGTGTCAAACTCTGATGTTGGGTTTGATTAGTTTTGTCACTATGCCAGGCTTAAAGTGAGCTCTCCTAGAGGCAGAGGGGATCTCACTGCCATCAAGAGAGAAAAGCTGAAGGTAATGTACAAGTGCATCCTTGGACCTGAGATTCTGCATTGGCCCTCCTTGGTGGAGTGATGGCCCAGTAGAGAGATGCCCTGAGAGAGAGAGAGAGAGACATCCAGCAGAGAAACCATCACAGTGGAACCATGTACAGAGTGGCAGGCTTATCTGGTGCACAGAGCAAGAAGGCCGAGTGCCCTTGGGCAGGAGTCTTGCTGAAAGAGTGGGGTAAACCTAGCTGTACCTATTGGCAGGGCTAAAAGAGTTTTGTAACACTTGCCTGAGCATGGCAGAGGCCAGGCCGAGAGGCCAAGTGCCAGAGTGATGTGTCTGAGGGTACAGGAGAGGGGAAATTATCCTGATCAAAGAATTGTATCTTGAGCATGTTCCTGAACCAGAATTGTAGCCTGTTACTTCCCTGAAAAACCCCATAATTGTTAATATTGCCTGTGAGATCTGTGTGGCCATTGCAACAAATTACCAAACCCAGCAGAAAAGTAGTGAGTTCCATGGGAGGGATGGTTGGTGTCAGAATTGGTAAAAGGCTGGAGGGTGGTAACATGTCTGGCCTCATAGGAATAAGCCTTGAGGTGCTGATGGTGATTCTATCTTCCTCTTATGAAGTTAGAGGAGGTCAGAGGATGCAACTTCCATATCTTTATTGCAGCTGGTATGATTGATCCTGATTGCCAAGGGAAAATGGGATTGCTACTAGATAATGGAAGTAAAGAAGAGTATGTCTCAAATACAGGAGATTCCTTAGGATGTTGCTTATTACTACTATGCCCTGTGATTAAAGTCAATGGAAAACTACAGAAACTCAATTCTTACCTGGCTACTACTGGCTCAGACCATTCAAGAATGTTTTGGTTGCCCCACCATGTGAACAACCACAACTGGCTGAGATGTTTGCTGAGGGTGAAGAGAATATGGAATAGATGGTAGAAGAAGGTAGTTGTAAATACCGTCTACAATCATATGTGCAGTTGCAGAAATGAAGACTGTGATTGTTATGAATATCTTTTCCTTGAATGTGTGCATCAGATATTTTTGTTTTCTTCATTTATAGAATATTAGACATAAATGGGGCTAATATGTTTTGAGTGCTTCTTAAGTCTATCATGTTAGGCACAAGTATGACTTTATAATTTTCTTTGTTTAGAGACTATATATGGTTTAAGGAGATACATAAAGGTGCCAGGTTGAGAAGGGGTAGACTTTGATGATTAAGGTTGTATGTCAACTTGGCTGAGTTATGATTCTCAGTTGTTTGGTGTTTATGATGTAGTCATCCCCCATGATGAGCTCTGATATAATGTAATCACCTCCATGATGAGAAAGGCATCCTCAGGGGACACTCTGGCAAAGCTCTCTTGCTTTTTCCTGATCTCAATTTTGCATCTGGTTCATTATCATCTGACCTCTGTTTTTTTGTATTTGAAGAAGTAGCCTACTATATTACCTCCTAATCTTCAGATTGTTGCCTTCACAGGCTGTGAGCCAGTAGCCTGCTCTCTCACCTGCCAATCTTGGATTCATCAGTTTCCATGGCCAGGAGGCTGCTATATGGCTTGCTGATATTGGGTTCATCAGCCTCTGCAGCTGCATGAGTTGGGAGAAGCCACCAGCCTGACAACTGACCCATAGACTTGGGACTTGCCAGCCTCTACAACCATATGAGCCATTTCATTTGAGATAAATATTTCTCTCTCTCTCTCTCTCTCTCTCTATATATATATATATATATATATGTCTCCTCTCTTTCTCTCTCTCTCTATATATCCACACATATATGTGTGTGTATATATACACACACACATATATATGTATACCCATATAAACCAAAACTAAACTCACTGCTGTTAAGGCAGATCTGACTCTTAATGACCCCTCCTTGGGTTTCTGAGTTGGTATCACTATGGAAGTAGATTGCCAAATCTTACTTCTGAAGAGTGGCTGGTGGGTTTGAACCACCAGCCTTCTGGCTAGCAGTCAAATGCCATAGCCACTATGCCACCAGAGCTCCTATACATCTATAAACAAACAAACAAAAACCAAAACTCACTGCCGTCAAGTCAATTCAGACTCATAGAGACCCCCTTTGGGTTTCTAAGGTTGTAAACTTTACCAAAGTAGGTCACCCCATCTTCCTTCCATGGAGTGGCTGGTGGATTTGAAGAGCTGACCTTCTGGTTAGCAGCCAAATACTTTATCAATTATTGTACCAGAGCTCCTATACCTAAATACATACACACACACACACACACACACACGTACATATGTACATATGTATGTATGTGTATATATATGTATATATGTGTGTGCTTATATATGTATATGCATAGGATATGTGTGTATGTTTGTGTGTAAAATTCATTGGTTTTGCTTCTCTAAAAAACTCATCTATCTATATCTCTCTCTCTATCTACCTACCTACCTACCTATCATCTATACAGAGAGATTTATTTGTAAGAAAAGGCTCATATGATTGTGGAGACTGGCAACTCCCAAATCCATGGGTCAGGACTCACATGACAAGCCCACCATTGGTAGGTTGGACAACAGGCTGTGGGCTCACAAGGCTACAGAAGCTTGTGAAACCCCAAAATTGGCATGTCAGATGTCAGGCTACTATGTCATAGGATTGCAGAAACTGGTGAATCCCAGGATCAGCAAGTCGCACTACAGGCTGCTAGCTAGAGATCCAAGAACAGGAAGTCAGAAGGATGCAGGGTCCAGAGAAAGAGGAGTTTTGCCAGAACATCAAATATTTTGGATGCAGCCACCCCCTCAAGGAAACTCCCCTTTCATCAGAGAGGGGTGGTGAGTTAACTAAGGATGAGACTTGAGTAAAGGTGTGACTCTTGCAAGGGTGCAACTCAAAATACACCCCACACTGATCTTGACCCATTAACATATAGATGTTAGGATTTACAATGCATATTTTTTGGTGAAACAGTTCAATTCGTAACAATGGTGGAAGATGAACCTCCTTGTTTACAAAGCATTCCAAGTAGACAGTAGATACAGCCATGGACTCAAGTATAGAAATGATTGTGAAGATGCCACAGAGCTGGGCAATACTTTGTTCTATTGTACATAGTGTCATCATGAGTCAGAGGCAACTGAAGGGCAACTAACAGCAATAACAAGCCCCAAATGATAGTAAACAGCAGGTCAAATTAGGTCCATTCCCTTAGATAATGAAAAAGTCCCCAGGTGGTCTTGCCCCAGTATGGTAGTAAAAGGTCATGCCATCCACTTTGCTTTATTTCCAAAATTTAAATACTTTATCTTAATAATTCCAAGAATTTGTATAGGACTTTCTATGTGCTGACCTGTCCAAAGTCTATCCAAACCATAAGTTATTCCTGACAAGCATTAAAACCAATGAGACCACATTGATTCAGGATGTCTTGGTTGTTCACACTTCATGCCCGTTTGCTTCCTGGGTCATTTGGTGACCTGCAACAGCATACTGAATATAGTGTCAATTAATGGATTTTGCTTTTCTTTAGGAACGTTGTCAGAGATATTTATGATATGTGCAAGTGATTTGATATGGTTAATTTTTAATTTTTAATTAAATTTCACTAAAATTCCCCATGGGAAAACAAAAACAAAAACAAAAACAATGAGACTAGAACTGTGGGACAGTTCATTTTATAACCACTGACAAGAGAGTGGTGATGATCTTGTTTTTTTTGTTGATGCCCCTGTATTTTCCACAAGGACCACTTTGGACAATGTTAAAATATTAAGGGGAAACGAGCCTGTTTCTGTTAATGTTATCCCATAGAGAAAAAGCAGTTTAGTTAAGTTTTAAAACAAAAATATTTTCCTGGATGTTGAACAATACTAGATATCACTAACTTAATGTGTTAAGTTTATTACAAGGTATTCTGCCAAATGGAGTTGTTTATTATTAGTTCTCCCTTTGCTCATGACCAAGAAACCCTTCTTTGCACACCAGATAAGTCCAGATTTTCCAAAACCACCAACTCACCACCATCGAGTCTGTCCCAACTCATAGCAACCCCTCCTTGGGTTTCTGAAACAGTGTCTCTATGGAAGTAGATTGCCCTGTCTTCCTTTCAAGGAGTAGCTGGTGGGTTTGAACCACTACCTTCTGGCCAGCAGTCAAATACCTTAGGCACTAAGCCACCAGAATTCCTAAAACCACCAAAGCCACTTTAATTAGCCTGTTAATAGAAAGTTGTTATGAGCTCAGTTATGCCTTGTTTCCAAGTTTGGCCTCCAATCTCTATTAATTTTGTTAGATATCACAGAGCAGGAGAAACACAATGATTTTTATTAACCAAAATAAGCTTGCTTACCACATTTTAGAGGTCAGTTTGGAAAACAGGAATCAGTTGGTAACATTTCCAGATTAAATGTGAGCAATGTGCTATTTGTGCTTGGCAAAGCCTCAGGTTTTCTAAACAATTTAATTATTCATGCTATTATAGAGAAGGTGGTTTTGTGGAAATCAGTGTGAGACCACAACATCTCCCCTGAGTAGCTGAGCTTGAAGCATGGAGATATATATATATATATATATATATATATATATATATATATATATATATATATATATATATATATATATATATGGAGTCATTATCACTGAAAAAAAAGAAATGCAACAAGGAGAACACAGGATTTATATCTTACTTCCATTGGTTGACAGGCAATTGAGCCAAGGTGGGAAGAAGAAGAGGAATATTTCTAAGCTTTGTCTCTTGCTTATTCATCCTCACCAGGCACGCTCTTTTTCTTCATGACACTTAGTACAATCTGATATTCAAATACATTGCTTATTTATTTACTTGTCTGTCTCTCCCCAGCTCCACCCCTTCCTCAACTGAAATATAAACTCCATTACGGCAGACATTTTAAAAATTGTTTTTTTATTGCTGTTATATAATATATAAATGCACATATACACATGATATAATATATGTAATATTTATGAATGTTTGATATAAGCAATTATATGCATATTAGGAGCTCTGGTAGCATAGTGCCTAAGGCACTTGACTGCTAACCAGAAGGCTGGCAGTTCAAACCCACTAGCCACTTCTTGGAAGGAAGGTTGGGCAATTTACTTCCGTAGTGATACTGCCTTGGAAACCCAACAACAACAACATATACATATTATTTAGTTATAAATTGTTGTTTATGTGCCATCGAGTTGGACCTGACTCATAGTGACCGTTCCTTGGGTTTCCGATATATGTGTATATATATATGTATTATATGTGTATAATATATAACAATGTATAGTGCCTGATACAGTAGACATTCAGTAAATATTTCTTGAATAATAATAATACAAAGAAGGAATAAGTGAGGTCAGTTCTTCAGGAGCAGGCACACAGTGGTGAAGCACCCATGGAAACATAAATTTCTGAGAACAGGAAGACATCTTGGGGAGGTTGTAGGACTTTGGGCCTGAGCCAGTATCTGGGCTACCCAGTAAGTAAGTTGGTTTTATTGAGAAAGAGAACCAACAGTCCCCCCAGGACCTGCAACTCCTCATCTCGGCCTACCCCCATGTGGTCAGAGGCCCAGTGTGTCTTTTGTTTCTCATGTTTTGTTTGTTCTGTCATTAGGAGTCTTCTCTTCTACAAACATGTATCTTCCTGCACTGGAAGACTGGGAACTCTGTGAAGTTTACACAGCTTCTTGCCACTTGGCCTGCATGCCTCCTCCTGCCTGAAATCATCATTCACTTCTTGTCTACTTGATGAATTTTTATCTATATTTGGGGACCTGCTGTGACTGACTCATTGACCCTGCCTGCCATATTTTCCATCATGTTCACATTTTGTATCTACCTATTCATACCACTACTGAGTAATGTTACCCGTACTCTGTGCTTGGTATTGTGTTAAGCCCCTGACATTATATTTCATTTAATGAGAATAATGGCTCTTTCCACTAAATAGATGCGGAAATCAGGGTTCAAAAAAAAAAAAAAAAAGTAAATGGCTTACCCATAGCAGTGATCCAGGTCTCAGTCAGCACAGTGTTGAGGATAGTCTCATGCCAAAGACCAGGTTAGTTTATAATATGATACATTAAAATTGGCCAGTAATAACCTTATGAATAGCAGTGGAATATTATCTGTTATACTGCCAGAAGAAGAGCCGCTCAAGTTGGAAGTTGGTCAAAATATGACTGGGGAAAGCTTCTTCCTCAAAGTAGAACTAACTTTAATGATGTAGATGGAGTGAAGGTTTTGAGACCTTGATTTGCTGATATGGCATGACTCAGAATGAGAGGAAACAGCTGCAAACATCCATTAATAATTGGAACAGGGAATGTACAAAGTATGAATCCAGGAAAATTGTAAGATGTCAGAAATTAAATGGAATACATAAAGATCAATATCCTAGACATTATTGAAGTGAAATGGACAAATTTTGCCCATTTTGATTCGGAAAATCATATGGTCTACTATGCCAGGAATGACAAATTGAAGAGGAATGATATCACATTCACCATCAAAAAGAACATTTCAAGATCTATCCTAAAGCACAACCCTGGTAGTGATAGGATATTATCCATATGCCTACAAGGAAGATCACTTAACACTACTATTATCCAAATTTATGCTCCAACCACTAAAACCGAAGACAAAGAAAGTGAAGATATTTATCAACTTTAGTTGAAAGCTTGAGAAATACTGGACATATTCTTCCCTTTTGGTTTTCTAACTCCAGGTCTTTGCACATTTCATCACAATGCTTTACTTGTCTTCTCGAGCTGCCCTTTGAAATCTTCTGTTCAGCACTTTTACTTCATTATTTCTTCCATTTGCTTTAACTACTCTACCTTCAAGAGCAAGTTTCAGAGTCTCTTCTGACATTCATTTTTGCCTTTTCTTCCTTTCTTGTTACTTTAATGAGCTTTTCCTTTCTTCATGTATGATATTTTTGATGTCATCTCACAGCTCATCTGGTTTTCGATCATTGGTGTCCAGTGAATAGACTCTATTCTTTGAATGGTCTCATATGCACATAGAATGTGCAAAGACCTGGAGTTAGAAAATCAAAAGAGAAAAACATGCTTGGCATTTCTCAAGCTGAAAGCACTAAAGAAAAAGTCAAAACCCCATTTGCAATATTGAAGGATTCTATAGGCAAAATAGTCAGCAACAAAAGAAGCATAAAAAGAAGATGTAAGGGATACACAGAGTCACTGTACTGAAAAGAATAGTCAAATTTCAACAATTTCAGGGGGTAGCATATGATCAAGAACTCTTAGAATAAAAGGAAGAAGTCAAGTACAATGAAAACATTGGCAAAAAACAAAGCTCCAGGAATTGAAGGAATGCCAAGTGAGATGTTTCAACAAATGGATGCAATGATGGGAGTGCTCACTTATCAATGCCAAGAAATTTGGAAGATCACTACTACCAAGACAACCGACTGAAAGAGATCCATACTTGTGCCCATTCCAAAGAAAGGTGATCCAACAGAATGTGGAAATTATTGAACTATATAATTAATATCACACACGATTAAATTTAATGACACAAAGCCAACTCCTGTCAGTTTCTGGCTGAGGACCACTCCTGAGAGAAGATGCCTTGACATTTCTCGACTGATAAACACATGGCTTGGAAGTCGGAGAAAACTCTCAAACAATGAGTTATGGATGTTGGGTTGGAAGTAGGTCAGTGTGATCTGAAATAATAAAGTCCAAGGACATATGGGCTGGCACCAGTAGTATCTAAACCCTGGATCACTCCTGGTCCTCATTGGAGGTTTTGGCAGTCATCAGATGCCTATAAATGATATTCAGAATGTTATGTATTTATTTAAAAATTAGCTGTAGGACACAGACTATGTGTGCCTAATGTGGCACATGTCCAATTCTTTTTAAGAAGTACATTTATAAACCTAAAAATATATTAATAGTTATTTATTTTAATGTATATTTAAATATACTTGGCACATCAAACACACATTCCATCAGATGAAGTTACATAAAATAAATAGATTTAAAGCCAAATTTAAGATTACAATTTAGTAAATAATAGTGTAAGTGGTGCTTGGCTATGGCAAATAATGGAACATGAATAATTGAAGCTTGGCAAAGAAAGATAGATGGATGGATATATAGTTCTTATCCCAAATGTAGGCTCAGTTTTCATTTGTGTGTGTGTGTGTGTGTTATCTCCATGAAGACTTTGTTTAGACAGCCCTCCCATGTAGTGTCGTATATAGTTTCCCGGGATGGTGAACCTCATGATAATAATAGTTGAGCTTCTATTTCTTAGAGTGATTTAAAAAATGGGAGCTAGTACCTCTGGTAGAAGTCTGTGACAATAGTTCTATGTCATTCACTTTCACAACTGTATGCCATCTGATTTTCACACAACCCTCTACCATGAATTGAGATGGTGAGGCTTGGATTTGGTGAAATGTAATGCCTAATGACATACAATGAGGAAAATGCAGCCCAGGATTATTTTACCCATTTGTGGCTTCCAGGAGAGAAGCTGGCTAAATTTATTAGTTTTCTATTTCCTGTTCTCAGGGGAGAGGCACATTCTGTACCCTTCCTCAACAGAGTTGCACCCATATTCTCATAAGCTGTGGCTTCTTTGTGTCCTTTATGTCTAATAGGAGAAGATAACGTTTTCTCCTTCTGCTGGGTCTTGAGAAATTTACTAACAACACAGAAATTGTGATCTTTAACAAGTACCATGAATGTTGTTTGTTGGAGAAGCTGGGCTTCAGTGAGTTAGTCATTGGTGACATTTTCATTGTGTTGTGGGTAGTACTGTAGATCCTACTGACCTGCCATTGAATTTTCTCTTTCAGTACATTTTCACTAAGTATACAAAATATGCCAAATACTGTGCTATGTTCTGGGGCACTGGGAAAGTGAGTGATACCATGTGGAGACATTTGTTCTAGACCAGGTAAGAGATGATGATAGATGGGACTGAGGTCATGGAGATGGAGAGAAGCAGATGGACTTGAAGGATACTGTGGAGGTGGAATTGGTGGCATTCAGCAGTAAGTTGAACAGAGGCTTGGGAGTGAGGGAGTGGATAAAGGATGATTCAGGGGCTCTGTTTGGTGTTCATTGGAAGGGCACTGGATGGTGGGTGCACTGGGGGCTACTTTAGACTTGGTGAGTGTTTGGTGGCTCTGAGATATGCAAGTGGAAATATCAAACAGGAAGTACCCTACCCCTATCTAAGCTCAGAGGATAAGTGTCACTGGAAGTATGAATGTGAGAGGGATGCTTACATTGAAGGTGTTAAAGAACATGACAGAGAGAAGGACTCAGAATGAAGCTCTGAAGAGCTGCAACTTTTAGAGTTCAAGTAAAGAAAGGATGTAAACTAAGGGGTAAGGAGGAAAAGACCATGAGAGGAAAGAAACCATGGAAGATGCTGTGCCTATGGGACCAAAAGTAAAAGACTATCTCAAAAAACCTCTGAGATGAAACAAGGTGAGGAAAGTGTTACCTGGAGCTGACAACTGGGGCTACAGAGACCTGGCAAAGAACTGGTTCTGTAGTATTATGGGGATGGGGCATGGAGTAGGGGAGAGAGGATGGGACCTAAGAAAATGGAGACAATTTGCAGTAGAGTCAATTTCTCATAGTGAGCCTGTAGGAGAGAGTGGAACTGCCCTATAGGGTTTCAAGGCTGTAATCTTTACAGAAACAGACTGCCACATCTTTCTTCCACAGAGTGACTGATGAGTTTGAATGGAGGATCTTTAACTTAGCAGCCAAATGCTTAAGCACTGTACCAACAGGGTTCCTTTTGGTGACAGTATAGAATTTTCTATTTGAAGGTTGGCTGCGGTAAAAAGAGCAGGGGGTAGAAATATGTGAAAATATGTTGTCACATTCACTCTTAATGATGCTGCAAATAGACACCACTTTCCCTGGTGTGATGAAAGAGGAGAACATATCCATTCAGGAAGTCCAATGAACCCCAAACAGGATAGACCACAAAAGAAAATTACCAAGACATATCATCATCAAACTCACCAAAACCAAGGACAAAGACAGAATTCTGAGAGCAGCATGGGAGAAACAAAAGTTACCTACAAAGGTCAGACAGTAAGAAAAAGTTCTGATTTCTCAGCAGAGACCATGCAAGTGAGAAGACAATGGGATGGTATATATAAAAACCTGAAAGAGAAAAATTTTCAGCCAAGATTTATATATCTGGCAAAATTGTCCCTCAAATATGATGGTGAAATTAGGAGACTTCCAGATAAGCAGAAGTTAAGGGAATTTGTTAAAACCAGACCAACCTTACAAGAGACATTAAAGGGAGTACTTTGAACAGAGAACCCAAAATAACAAATAACAACTGACCATTAATACACAAGATGACATATCCCAGAAGCCACAGCTATGGACATATCCAAAGCAAAATGCGCTTAAAAGATTGTAAACAGGGAACCAGACACATCAATAGGCAAATGAGGACAACTACAAACAAAAAGGGAAAAGACTTTATAGTTACAGAACTTCTAAATGGTGAGGAAGTTTAGAGAGTTGCAAGACAGAATGGACTGCTATACACTCAGGGGAAAAATTATAAATCATAGGGTAACCTCAAAGAAAAATGATAAACCTTCATATCACAATAAAAAAGAGGACAAGCACAAATCCTCAGCAAATATTAAAACAACAGGAAAAAAGGAAATGATAAGAGGATTCATACACATAATGAGATCAGCACAGAAAATAATATGGAAAAAAGAAATCAGGGACACCATGAAAAAACACATACCAAAATGACAGCAACCAGATCATACTTGTCAATAATCAC
>NW_006921856.1:4844305-4848986 GCF_000298275.1 Orycteropus afer afer | reverse complement strand
CTTTCCATACAGTCCCTCCCCACACCCAAATCCACATGTGACTCCCAAATAGTCTGAAATATTCCCTCCTCATTCCTCCCATCCCTGGTAACCAACACAGTGAATTTCCTTCCCTAAGTAAACCTTTCCGTGACTTTTTACAATAATGGGCTCATACAGTATTTGTCTTTCTGGGATTGACTTATTTCACTCAGTATAATGTCCTCCAAATTCATCCACATTGTGAGGTGATTTGTGTATTTTTTAATTGTGCTTTGGGTGCAAATTTATGAAGCAGAATTTGTTTTACGTTCAACAGTTCATGTACATTTGGTTTCACTCCCTGATTACTGTACCCAGCCTTGACCCACTCTCCTTAACCCACTCTCCTTTCCTTTGCCTGAGACTCTCCTATCGCTGTGCCCTTCTTAGTTATGGACTGCTGTCTGTCCAGCTTTCCTTCCATGTGAATGCTGCCTCTCTAGTGACCTGTGGCCAATTGTTGCAAGGGGTGTATCTCCATAGAGTAGGTGGGTGCATCACCCTGGGTTGGGTGTTCTGCATGTAAGTCTTTCTACTGTGGGGCTGAAAGCCAACCCTTGGGAGTGAGTCTTATCCCAGGCCCAAAATATATCCCAGGCCACATTCTTGGGGGTCCCACCAGACTCCATCGGACCAGTAATTCTGGTTGTTATTTGTGATGATTAGGTTTGTATGTCAACTTGGCTAGGCCTGGTTGAGTGGCTGGGCAGCTGAATGTAGTATTCCTCATGATGAGAATGGAATCAACTCCATGGTGGAATCTACTGGGAGCAGCTGAGTAGCTGCCTTTGGGTATGTGGTTCTGCTTCCTGTATATAAGGAGAAGCTTTGAGAATGGTCTCTAGCCTGTGGCACACTTGGACCCTGCATGTAGCTGGGTCATTGCCAGCAGCCTGCTATGCTCTGCCAACCTTGGGACTTACAATGGACTTAAGTTATGGCCTGCCGTGTGGTTTGGTAACATCGGGACTGTGCCTTTTGACTTGTCAACCTTGGGGCTTGTCAACCTCAGCAGCAAGCAGCTGTCTGCGTGAAGAAACGCCTCTAGCTCCAGTGGGTCAGGAGCAGGAGGCAGAGCTGGACCCCAAGGTTGAGGGGCTTTCAACCAGCCCTTAGAGCCTGGCACTTTGAACTTGGACTTAAAGCCTCCAAATTGTAAGAATAAACTCCTGTTTGTTAAGGCTGTCCCATTTGTGGTATATTTCTCATCAGAGCGGCACTAGGTAACCAGAACATTATTGTTTTTGAATATTGTTCCATGTTTTCCCTCCCACTTTATCCAGGGTCTCCAGTTTTGATCCCTTCCCAAGTGTTTGGCATGGTAGCAAGGCACCATGTACTTCTTTTGGTCTCATCGTCCATCATACCCTTGGACAAATTATTTCCAAATGTCCTTGATTTTCTTCACTCTTCACTTCAGACGAGGGGAGACCATTAGCTGCATCTTAGATGGCCGCTCAAAGTCTTTTAAGACCTCAGTCGCTACTCACCAAATTAGGTTGTGGGACAAGATTTTTATGTACTGTGTTGTGCCAATTGAGCCTGGTGTCCCCCAATACTATTGTCCTGAGTTGGCAGACCCAGTGGTTCTCTCTCCCATGGTATTTGGTTGTCTCTGTGGGACTACTCCAAGTCTGTCTTCTGTGCCTCTGCAATGATTGTGGTTATTTTGTATCATTAGTATCTGTGCAAGATTATCCTCAGCTGAATCTATCATTGTCTAGAGTGTATCCCTGTTCACCAACTCCCATCTAATCTCAGTTGTCTATGCATTTATCTGTAGCCTGGTGTTTGATGTTAGTGGTAACACAGTATTGGGTATATACTGGTATTTGCCTCTATCATCTGTATCTTATGTGCACAATTCAGTGTCGTCCCTTTCCACAATGTTCTCATGATGGTCGTGGGCACTTTCTATACTGTCCCTCCCTTACCCATCTCAACATGTGGCCCCCAACTAGTCTGAAAATTTCCCCTCTCCTTCCCTCCCATCCCTGGTAACCTACAAAGTGAGTTCCTTTCCCTAAGCAAACCCTTCCTTGACTTTGATAATAATGGGCTCATACAATATTTGTCCTTCTGCAACTGACTTATTTTACTCAGCATAATGTTCTCCAGATTCAGCCATGTTGTGAGATGATTCATATATTCTTCATTGTTCTTTAATGTAACATAGTATTGCATTGGTGAATGTACCATAATTTGGTTATCCATTCATCTGTTGATGAGCATTTAGGTTGTTTCCATCTCTTTGTTACAATGAATTCTACTGTTATGAACATGGGTGTGCCTATGTTTTTTTGCATCTGGTCTCTCACCTCTTTAGGATATATTCTTAAAAATGGAATTTCTGGTTCAAATACTATTTCTATTTTCAATTTTTTAAAGGAAACACCATACCGTTTTCCACAATGGTTATATCATTTTACAATCAAAGGGTATGAGAGTTCTAGTCTCTCCACAAACGCACCAGCATGTTTTATTTTTTCTTGTTGAACTTTGCTATTATTGCTGGGGTGAGATGATATCATCTTTGTGTTGATTTACGTCTCTCTAATGGCTCATGATTGTGAGTAATTCTTCATGTGTTTGTTGCCTGCAAGCATATCATCTTTAGTGAAGTGTCTGATCACATCTCTTGCCCATTTTTGAACTGGATTATTTGCCTTTTTGGCATTGATGTGTTGAAGTTTTCTATAAATTTTAGAGATAAGTCCTTTGTCAGATGTATCATAGGCAAATATTTTATCCCAGTCTGTAGGTTCTCTTTTTACATTTTTGGAGAAGTCTTTCAATGTGCCTAAGTATATAATTATTAAAAGGTCCCATTCATCCAGCATCTCTTCCACATCCTGTGCATTCTGGGTTATGCTTGATAGTCTGTTTATGCCATAAATTAGGGACCTTAAATTTGCCTTTGGTAGTTAAGGTTGTTGTCAAGTTGTCTGGGCCTGGTTGAGTGGCTGGACAGCTGCTGGTAGTTATTCCCCATGTTGAGACTGGCAATCAACTCCGTGGTGGAATCTACCACAAACAGCTGAGTAACTGCTTTAGGGATGTGGTCTTCTTCCCATATATAAGCAGCAGCTTTGGGATTTGTCTTTAGCCTTTTGGCACACTTGAACCCTGCATGTAGCCAAGTCATTGTTCAACAGCCTGCTATGCTGTGCTGATCTTGGGATTTCATCTAGACTTGAGTTAGTGGTCTTCCATGTTTGGTAACATTGTGACTGTGACTTTTTACTTGTCAACCTTGGAGTCAGCCTCAGCAGCCAGCAGCTGCTGAAGAAAAAGCCTCCAGCTTCAGTGGGCCAGGAGCAAGAGGCAGAGCTGATGCCAAAGGCTGAGGCCCTTCACCTAGCCCCCAGACACTGGCACTTGGAACTTGGACTTCTTGTTGTTGTTAGGTGCCATTGAGTCATTTCCGACTCATAGCGATTCTATCCACAGCAGAATGAAACACTGTCTGATCCTGAGCCAACTCCATGATTCTTGCTATATTTGAGCCCATCACCGCTTCCACCGTGTCAATCCATCTCGTTGAGGGCCTTCCTCTCTCTCGTGAACCCTCCACCTTACCAAGCATGACATCCTTCTCCAGGAAACGGTCCCTTCTGAGAACATGACCAAAGTATGTGACACTTAGAGCCTCCAAAATTATAAGAGAATAAACTCCTGTTCATTCAAGCCATTCCATTTGTGGTATATTCCTGTCAGAGCATCATTTGGTAATCAAAACAACATCCTTATCTGTTCCCGTTCCTAAGGGAAATGTTTTGAGTCTTTCTTTGTTAGTAATAATATTGGCCACTGGCTTTGCATTTATACCCTTTATCAAGTTGAGGAATTTCCCTTTTATCTCTACTTTGCTGGGAGTTCTGAACAGAAACGGGTGTTGGATTTTATCAAATGCCTTTTCTGCATCAATTGATACAATCATACGGTTCTTTTCTTTGGTTTTGTTTATGTGGTGGATTACATTGTTTTTCTGATGTTGTACTATCCTTGCATACCAGGTATTAATCCCACTTGATCAGGATGAATTATGTTTTTGGATTCTGTTAGCTAGGATTTTGTTGAAGATTTTTGCATCTATATTCATGAGGGGTATTGGTCTGTAGTTTGCCTTTTTAGTGCTCTTTCCCTGGTTTTGGTATCAGTGTTATGCTTGCTTCATAAAATGAATGTGGAAGTAATCCATCTTTTTCTATGTTCTGGAATACTTTGAGTAGTATAGGTGTCAATATTTCCCTGAATGTTTGGGGAAATTCTCTAGTGAAGCCATCAGGGCCAGGACTTTTTCTTGTGGGAAGTTTTTTTTTTTTTTTAATGACCTGCTCAATTTCTTTCTTTGTTATGGGTCTGTTCAAGTATTCTGTCTCTGACTGGGATAGTTTAGGTAGGTCTTGTGTTTCTAGAAACTTGTCCATCTCTTCTAGGTTCTCGAATCAGTTGGAGTACTTTTGTTTATAATATTCTGTCAATATCTTTTTTATTTCATTTGGTTCTGTTGTGATGTCACGATTTTCATTTATTATTCTTGTTATTTGCATTTTCTCTTTCTTTTATTTTGTTATATTTGTCAGTGGTTTGTCAAATTTGTTAATCTTTTTGAAGAACCAGCTTCTTGTTTTGTTGATTTTCTCTCTTTTTTTTTTTT
>NW_006921856.1:4837495-4843550 GCF_000298275.1 Orycteropus afer afer | reverse complement strand
TAGTGATACTGCCTTGGAAACCCAAGGAGGGGTCGCTATGAGTCAGGTCCAACTCGATGGCACGTAACAACAACAACAACACTATTGTAGAGTTGGGTGTCTATTTTTGCTTTCAATTCAGTTAATATTTGCTTCATGTATTTTGGAACACTTTCATTGGGTGCATAGATATTTATTATAGTATTGTCTTCTTGGTCAATTGACCCTTTTAACATCATATGTTATTGTTGTTGTTGTTATGTGCTGTCAAGTTGGACCCAACTCATAGCGACCCCTCCTTGGGTTTCTGAGGAAGTATCACTATGGAAGCTGATTGCCCAACCTTCCTTCTAAGGAGTGGCTGGTGGGTTTGAACTGCCAGCCTTCTAGTTAGCAGTCAAGTGCCTTAGGCACTACGCTACCAGAGCTCCTTTAATATCATATAGTATCCTTCTTTGTCCCTTATGTTGATTTTCACCTTGAAGTCTATTTTATCAGAAATTTATATTGCCACTCCTGCTCTTTTTAGGTTACCATTGGCTTGGTATATTTTTTTCCACCCCTTAGCTTTTAATTTATTTTTATATTTGTGTGTAAGGTGGGTCTCTTGTAGGCAGCATATTGATGGGTCTTCTTTTCTTATCCAATCTGCCCCTGTCTTTCTCTAGACTGATAATAATAGTCCATTCACATTGAGTGTAATGAGTGATAGGTACGAATTGATTGTTGTCATTCTATTTTTTTTCTTTGTTATGTTGTTGGAGATTTCCTTGTTCCAAATACTTTTCTGTTCTGAGTTCATTTTGTTATCAAGTGTTTCCTCTCTTTTCTTCTCCATTGTTGTTGTGCCTACTAACTCCATATGTTTTCCTTCTTTCTGGGTTTGATTGGGGGATTGTTAATTTTCTATGTGGTTACCTTGGAGTGAATTCTTGTCTCTTTAAATTTGGAATAGGCTGTTCTATAAAGACATTGTCCTGTCTTCCTCTCCATTTGGAAGTTTTGTAGTTAGAACTTTTATTCCCTCTATTTGCTTTGTTGCTGGTGTCATCTGCAGGTTGACTCCTTTGTTTCTTTGTGTCCAATGTTTTATGAGCTTATTTTGAGCACCTATTGCTGATTTCATTTTTAAGTGTTGTCCAGTGTTCTGATTTTAATTTGTTTCTCTGTTGTGGGTTCTCTATTGGAAGGACTTCCTTAAGCATTTCTTATAGGGTTGGTCTGGTTTTCACAAAATCTCTTAATTTCTGTTTGTCTGAGAATGCCTTGATTTCACCTTCATATTTGATGGACAATTTTGCAGGATATAAAATTCTTGGTTGGAAGTTCTTTTCCTTCAGTGTTTTATGTATGCCATCCCATTGCCTTTTGCCTGCATGTTTTCTGCTGAGTAATCAGAACTGAGACTAATTGTTTGTCCATTGTAGTTGACATTTCTTTATTCCCAGGCTGTTCACCAGATTTTTTTGTCTTTGATTTTGGAGAGTTTGATTATGACATGTATTGGTGTCTTTCACTTGGGGTCTATCCTTTATGGAGTTCATTGAGCTTCTTGGATAAATATCTTTTCCTTCTTCATGATATGGGGAAATTTTTATGTTAACAAGCCTTCTATAATTTTCTCAGTTTTTATTTTTCCCAGCTGTTTACTCTGCTTTTTTTTTTCCCTCTGTCTCCACTAAATCTGGCCTGCAATAACTTACTGAGCTGTTCACAGCTCCAGAATCCCTACTTCAAACTGCTGCACCTAGTTTTTCATGAATTAAGATGCTAGAGGGAGCAAACTTGGGAGCTACAGAAATGATGCCATTTTCCGCCTCCTGATTCATGTATTCTTCATTATTCATTAATGGTTCATAGTATTCCATTGTGTGAATGCACCATTGTTTGGTTATCCATTCATCTGTTGATGGGCATTTAGGTTGTTTCCATTTCTTTGCTATAGTGAATTGTGCTGCAATGAACATGGGTGTGCATATGTCCCTTTGTGTCCTGTCTCTCACCTCTTTAGGATGTTTTTGTTGTTGTTAGGTTTTGTCAACTTGTCTCTGACTCATCATGACCCTATGTACAGCAGAACAAAACACTGCCCAATCCTGTGCCAGCCTCACAATCTTTGCTGTATCTGAGCCCATTGTTGCAGCCATTGTGTTAATCCATCTCATTGAGGGCCTTCTCACAGTGGTATCAATAGGGTAAAACACAACAATGAAGCAGTCTCAAATGAATGTCTTCCAGAAACCCCAGATCATCTGCTAAATGATCCTGGATTCAGGACAGTGAAATAACTTGAATTAATCAGGGGATGATTACATAGGTTCAGGTATGAGCTCAGAATAGAAAAAAAAAGGGGGATAATAATAATAATAGAAGTAACAATAACAGTAAAAAACAATAGCAAATAGTTATTAAGCATCTCTGAGTACCAAGAATAATCAACAAAATCTTACTTAGCATTAGAGTGTGCTGAGGGATTACATCAAGTTACTTCAGGTAACCCCAAATTGAAATGCATAATCAAAATGGCTGTCCTACCAGTCTTATGTGGTAGGCAGTTCTAGTGAAATTTCTGTCTCAAAGTTAAGAAAATGAGGTGTACCAAAGCTCTGTAATATTCCCCGAGATTCTACAGCCAGAATTTAATGGTAACAAGAGGTAATGCCACTTTCTTATAACCATAACATAATATCTTTCTATTCTTATACATTACTTTTCTCAATATATATTTGTTTTGTGTTTTTGCTGAGACTATAAAAGCAACAAGAGATAGTATTCATGCTTGATTAGAGTTTAGATAACCTGAGTCTCTACCCTGAACAAAATCTCCTCAGGTTGAAGGACTTCCTGCCTGAGTACACATATGTGGTCCTTTTGTATCTTCAGGAGACAAAGTTTGTATATAATGGCACCAAGTTTCCGTAAGCTAGAAGTCAAATCAGTCTCTTCTTGGTTTCTAAAGAGTCTCTCATTTTAACAGCATCCACAGATTCCTGCCCTCTATGAGTTTGTATGCTGGAAGAATAACAAGATTTGTGGTTTAGATTTATAGAGAGTCATATCTACAAGCTCTATCCACCCATTCACCCATCTATTCATCCTGCATCCACTCATCCATTTAATTTTTCATTCATCTAAATTATTGAATGTTTGCTATTGTGCAGTTCTAAAGGAAATTGATTTGTATTATTTGCAATAAGCCTGGATGTGCTATGAAAATTCACTCTTAGTGAATGACCACAGCAAAAATTTATTTATTGTAAACAATACATGTTCTCTACCAGTTGTCTGGGACTCTGCTCCATGTAAATCTTACTCTGAGATCTATGATTCTGGAGTAACCCCTTACTGGAATGTTGCTTGTTACTGTCATGGAGGGAAGGAGAGTTCTGGAGGCACTTAAATGCTCTGGCCCAGAAATGGCACGTGCCACTTCTTTCTTCTTCTTTTTTTAAAATTCCACTTTGGGTAAAAATTTACAGAGAAAAATTTGTTTTACATTCAACAGTTTGTGCACATTTGATTTCACACCTCAATTACCATCCCCAACCCTAATCCATACACTTCCCCTCCCCTCTCTGTCACCCTCCCTGACTGTGCCCTTCATTACCATACACTCCGGTCTGTCCAGCTTACCCCCATGTGAATGCTGCGCCTCTGGTGTCCCATGGGCAATTGCTCCAAGGAATATATCTACAAAGAGTAGGTGGTTGCATCACTCTAGGTTGGGTGTTCTGCATGTAAGTCTTTCTACTGTTGGGCTGAAAGCCAATCTTTGGGAGTGAGTACAATCCCAGGCCCAAAGGGTATACCAGGGCCATAGTCTTGGGGTCCCACCAGTCTTCATTCAACCAGTAATTCTGGTCATTTTTGTGTTTTTGAATTTTGTTCCACATTTTCCTCCTACTCTGTCCAGTATCTCCAGTTTTGATCTCTTCCCGAGTGGTTAGCATTGGTAGCAAGGCAGCATCTAGTTCTTCTGGTCTCGGGGTCCCTCATATCCTTGGAATAATTATTTCCAAGTGCCTTTGATTTTCTTCACTCTTCTTTGCTTCAGATGAGAGGAGACCATTAGGTGCATCTTAGATGGTCACTTGAAAGCTTTTAAGACCTCAATCTCTACTCGCCAAAGTAGGTTGTGGAACAAGATTTTTATGTAGCATGTTGTGCCAATTGAGCTTGGTGTCCCCCAATACTATGGTCTTTACTCAGCAGGCCCAGTGGTTCTCTCTCTTAATGTTTTCGGTTGCCTCTGAGGTATTACTCCATATTCTGTTGCTTCTATGATTGTGGTTATTTTGTATCATATCACTAGTATCTATGCAAGATTATCTTCAGCTAAATCTATCATTGGTCTAGGGAGCATCCCTGCTCACTGACCCCCACCTGATCTTCTCACTTGTCTATGCATTTATCTGTAACCTGGTGTTTGGTGTTAATGGTAATGGAGTATTGTGTGTATACTAATATTTGCCTCTGTGGTCTATATTTTATGTGCACGTTTCAGTTATCAATGTTATCATTCTGGTCATAGACACTTTCCATGCCATCCCTCCCCTTACCCAAATCAACATGTGGCCCCCAACTAGTCTGAAACTTTTCTTTCCCTTGCTCCAGTAACCTACAAAATAAGTTCCCTTCCATAAGTAAATCCTTCCTTGACTTTTTACAGTCATGGACTCATACAATATTTGTCCTTCTGCAATTGACTTATTTCGCTCAGCCTAATGTCCTCCAGACTCATCTACATTGTGAGGTGATTCACATATTCTTCATTATTTTTTTAATGTAGACTATTTCATTTGGTGAATGTACCATAATTTGCTTATCCATTCATTTGTTGATGGATATTTATGTTGTTTCTGTTTCTTTGCTATAGTGAACTGTGCTGCAATGAACATGTGTGTGCATATATCTGTTCATGTCCTGTCTCTCACCTCTTTAGGATATATTCCTAGTAATGGAATTGCTGAATCAAATGGTATTTCTATTTTCAGTTTTTGAAGGAAGCATCATACTATTTTCCACAATGGTTGTACCATTTTGCAGTCCCACCATCAGTGTATGAGAGTTCCAATATCTCTGCAACCTTGCCAGCATTTGTTATTTTCTGTCTTGTTGAACTTTGCTATTAATGTTGGGGTGAGATGATATTTCATCATTGTTTTGATTTGCATCTCTCTAATGGCTAATGATGGTGAGCATTTCCTCATGTGTTTGTTGGCTGCCAGTATATCATCTTTAGTGAAGTGTCTGTTCATGTCCCTTGCCCATTTTTTAATTGGGTTGTTTGTCTTTTTGGCATTGAGGTGTTGAAGTTTTCTATAAATTTTAGAGATAAATCCCTTGTCAGATATGTCATAGACCAATATTTTTTTTCCCCAATCTCCTGGTTCTCTTTTTACCATTTTGGAGATGTCTTTAGATATGCAGAAGATTTTAATTTTTAAAAAGTCCAAGTCATCTAGCTTCTCTTCTGATTCCTGTGCATTCTGGGTTATGCTGGATAATCTGTTTATGCTGTAGATTAAGGGCCCTAGGTTTCCCCTATTTTCTCTTTGATGAACTTTATAGTTTTGGGTTCCACATTTAAGTCTTTTATCCAACTTGAGATTGTTTTTGTGTATGGAATGAGGTGTGGGTCTTGTTTCATTTTTCTGCAAGTGGATATCCAATTTTTCCAGTATAATTTGTTAAAGAGGCCATCTCTTCCCCATTTAATGGGCTTTGGTCCTTTGTCAAAGATCAGCTGTCCATGGATGGGTCTGTTTCTGGGTTTTTGATTCTATTCCATTGGTCTGTCTATCATTGGACCAATACCACACTGTTTTAACTACTGTGATTGTATAGTAGGTTTTGAGATCTGGGAGTGAGACCTCCCCACTTTGTTTTTCTTCAACAGTGCTTTGCTTATCTGGGGCCTCTTTCCTTTCCATATGAAGTTAATAATAGTTTTTTCCATATCCTTAAAAAATGTTGATGGTATCTGGATCGGGATTGCATTGAATATGTAGATTGCTTTGTGTAATATTGACATTTTCACAATATTCAGTCTTCCTATCCATGAACAAGACAAGTT
>NW_006921856.1:4833746-4835201 GCF_000298275.1 Orycteropus afer afer | reverse complement strand
TAGTTGTTCTGTCCCTCCTTGAAAATGGGTGTTAAAGTCTCCTACTACTATAGTAGAGTTGTCTATTTTTTCTTTCAATTCAATTAATGTTTGCTTCATGTATTTTGGAGCACTTTCATTGGGTGCATAGATATTTATTATAGTAATGTCTTCTTGGTCAATTAACCCTTTCAGCATCATATAGCGTCCTTCTTTGTCTCTTATGCTGATTTTCACCTTGAAGTCTATTTTATCAGAAATTAATATTGCCATTCATGCTTTTATTAGGTTATCATTGGCTTGGTGTATTTTTTTCCACCCCTTAATTTTTAATTTGTTTTTATCTTTGTGTCTAAGGTGAGTCCCTTGTAGGCAGCATATCAATGAGTCTTCTTCTCTTATCCAATCTGCCACTTGCTTTCTCTTGACTGATGCATTTAGTCCATTCACATTGATTGTAATCAATGATAGGTATGAATTGATTGCTGTCATTCTATTGTATTTTTTGTTGTGTTGTTGTTTTCCTTGGTCCAAATATTTTTCTCTACTGAGTTTGTTTTGTTATCAACTGTTTCTTCTGATCTTTATTGGTTTTGTGCTTACTGAGTCCATATATTTTTCTTCTTTCTGTGTTTGCTTAGGGGGATTGTCAATTTTCTTTGTGGTCACCCTAAAGTGAATTCTTGTCTCTAATTTTTGGACAGTCTATTCCATAAAGTTATTGTCCTGTCTTTGTCTCCTTTGTAATTAGAACTTTTATTTCCTCTATTTGCTTGCTGGTTTTGTCTCCACATTGACTCCCTTGTTTCTTTGTGTACAATGTTTAATGAGCTTATTTTGAGCATCTATTTCTGGTGTGAGTTTTAAGTGTTGGTGTCAAGTGTCCTGATTTCAATTTGTTCTCTGCTTTGGGTTCTCTGTTGGAAGGAGTCCCTTTAGCATTTCTTGTAGGGCTGGTCTGGTTTTCACAAATTCCATTAATTTCTGTTTGTCTGAGAATGTCTTGATTTCACCTTCATATTTGATGGATAATTTGGCAGGATATAGTATCCTTGGTTGGAAGTTCTTTTCCTTCAGTGTTGTATATATGCCATTTCATTGCCTTCTTGCCTGCATGGTTTCTGCTGAGTAATCAGAATTTAGTCTTATTGCTTGTCCATTGTAGGTGACGTTTCTTTTTTCCCTAGCTGCTTGCAAGATTATTTCTTTGCCTTTGGTTTAGGAGAGTTTGATTAGGAAATGTCCTGGTGACTTTCTGTTGGGATCTACCCTGTATGGGGTTCATTGAGCTTCCTGGACAGATATCTTTTCTTCCATCATAATATGGAGGAAATTTTCTGTTAACAAGTCTTCCACAATTTTCTCAGTGGGATTTTTTTTTTTTTTTTCTTTTTTGCCGCCTCTTGTTCTTGTATTCCAATGAGGCGTTGGTTGTTTCTTTTCATGTCATCTCATATAACTCTTAGGTTTTCTTTG
>NW_006921856.1:4820804-4828546 GCF_000298275.1 Orycteropus afer afer | reverse complement strand
CCCCGCCTCCTCTGTTTCCTAGACTTTTTGAAGTTGTTGTCTTTAACTGTTAGTTATGTATTTATTTGTTTCACCTTGATTTTATGCTTAAGTATCTCTGGAAGTATGGAGCAGCTGTACTTTTTTTGGTTATTAATTCAGATTAATTCAGAGTACTGTGTTGCTCTAGTTTTCTTTGCATTGGTGGAATCATTGTTGGGAATGAGGATGTAAGTCTCTGATCATCATGAAAGGGATTTGGAGTTTGGACAAGCAGGTGTTGTGGTGCTTTAATATGCTCCTTCTATTGAATGAGGCAGCAGAGAAGGGGAAGAAGAGAAAGAAAAGAAAAAGAAAGAAAGGAAAATGAAAGGTGTCAGTAGTCAGTCCCCATTTTCCATGTTTGCACAGTTGCTGCTGGGTCCAGGGGTTTGGAATGAGTCTGCTTGGGACAGCTCCTTGTGTTAATGTTTTGTTGTCAATCACAGACCCATGATTCAAAATCAACAGAAACTCCAATGGTTAAGGGGCCACTGGTTTCCACTTGGTTCTGGAAGCTGCAAAAACTTTGTTCCCCAGTCCACTGTGTGCTAAAAAGCAGTCATGGAAGAGTTGGATCCCAGTCCATCATGGTTAGCTCACCTAAGGCCCAACTACTTGCAGCAAATTTCCTCCTTTCTCCCTCTTCTTTATGAACTCCATGACAACCCAAGCCAAGGGGGGTTTTGCTCTGTTCCTCAGCAAGATTATCTACTCACTCAGCTCAGCTCCCATGGTTACTGTCAACAATTCCTGGTGTGGTTATTCTGAGTCCCCACAACCTCTCTGGATTCTGTAGTTGTTCTCCCACTCCCCCACTGCTCTCTTTTGTATTGGTAATGAGGTTTCTGCTTCTCCATCTGTCTGCTCCTCACCCCCACCCCCACCCCCCAGCTAGGTAGGTTTGTTTATTTTTTCCCAGTTGTTTAATCTGCTCTTTTTCTCTACCAGCACTAAATCTGGTGTCTTTTTTTTTTTTTTTTTTCTCCTCAGCTGTTCACAAGTCCAGTAACACTGTTTCTATCTGATACACCTAGTTTTTCAGGAATTAAGATGCTAGAGGGGACAAATGTGTAGGCTTCAGGTATGGTACCATCTTCCTACCTCAACACATGCCACTTCTGTTGTGAGTCATCCAGAGCTGGCTTCATGGCCTCACCCACCCAGGGGACAGGACTTTCCATGAGCCTTGAGGGTGAGAGTGGGCAGTGTTTCTGGAGAGTGCCTAGGTCTCCTTTAAAGACAGGTGGTGTCTAAATCACTTAGTAATGAGATAGAAATTACTTTGGACAAAATAAAAGTTGTTCTTAGGTCTGGATTAGTGTGTGTAATCCTGAGCATGTTTTTTCAGAAAGTAAACTAAGATCTCAGGACATAATTCAATACAGCTCACTTTCCAGAAAGTTTTACTCTTGTAGACCATATTTATATTGGTATTTATTTTTATTTGCTACATATTTCAGATGCCAAACCAAACCAAACCAAACTCACTGCCATTGAGTCATGTATAACTCATAGTGACCCCTCGCTATGAGTTATGTGTTTCCAAGGCTGTATATCTATGGAAGTAGGTTGCCCAGTCTTCCTTCCAAGGAGTGGCTGGTGGGATTGAATTGCCAAACTTCTGGTTAGCAGTCAGATGCCTTAGGCACTATGTGCCCGACCTCCTTATTTCAGATGAGGGATATAGAAAAGAGAAAAACAATAACTAAAACATGAATACACAACCTCAAACCACATAGTTACAGCCCTGAGTTTCCCTCCAGCTCCTGTTTTGTTGGTCCCCTTCCTCCTCAGGCTATAAGGACACTTGTTTTGTTTAGCAAGTGAGTTTAGAAAAACAAGACTACAAATGTCAGAGACATTTAAAAAAACAAACAAACAAAAAAAGCTCTCAAGTATAGGTTGGAGTCACCAGGCACACAAACACTACACACAAACATACCACTGCATACCACAGAAGTATACACATAAACTGCTTCATCACCCCTCCTAACTCATGCATACATACACCCATAAACCACAAATACACTATGTACACCACTATCCCATGCACACAAACCATATGTGGCATCCAGGCTGGAGGAAAGAGATATGTTTAGTAGGGGACGTAAGGAAACAAGTTATTACTGTGCTCACCTCTCTACCCAAGAGGTGAGAAGGAGCCCACAGGTATCAGGTGGTAAAATTGATGGTGATATCCTGCTGGGGTCCCTGAGGTGCTTCAGTGTCTTTATTTGGGCTTCTTTTTTCTTCTTTCCTTGGTACCACCTTAACTCGCTCAACCTGAAGTGCCCCAGGGCATGCCCAACAAGAAGGACTGGGATCAGTGGATGAGACCAGTTTGTCCTTCTATCATAGGTAAAGTTGAGTTGCATTTTATTTCCTTCCTTAGATGTCTAGCCACCCTGGCCCCATCTGTGGGGGGCCTTCTTTACCACTACCCCTGCCCACAGTGAGGAGGTACTTCACCACTGTTCCACTGGGCTTTCCTTTTCCCTCCTACTCAGCCGGCTTCTCCCCTCCTGCTTCCTGGAACTGTCCCACACCCAGTCCTATTTATGTCTCAGGTCAGCTTCTGAGGAACCCACACCAAGATGTAAGTACTTAACCCAAGCTTACACAGCCCATGTGCCTTGTTCTTTGAGCTCTCTGACTCTTTCAAGGACAGCTTCCATCTCCCTCTTTTCCCACTACCAGGAGAGCACCCACCAGCTCTGTGATGCATCTTGTCCTGGAGATCTTGGCTCTGTCTCCAGTGAAGGCATCTCTTCTTCATCTGATCCCTCATTTGTCATATGTCCCACCTGTGGGTAGAGGCTTACTTGTGCCCAAAGAAGTTACACACAGCACAGAGTTCCCTTGACACTTCCTGTCTCTACCTGGAGCATCAGGTGTGTGGACTTGTTCGCTTATTTTTCATCCTACCACAAACAAACAGAATCTGTCTTCAGGTGCTCAGAATATCTTTGGGCAATAGATTGGTGATTTATCTGAGAACATGGAAATGGATTTGGAACCTCTAGTGCATGCCTGTGCAGTGGAGTATATAGTTGTTGTTGTTACATGCCGTCGAGTTGGACCCGACTCATAGCGACCCCTCCTTGGGTTTCTGAGGTAGTATCACTAGGGGAACAGATTGCCTAACCTTCCTTCCAAGGACTGGCTGGTGGTTTGAACCGTCAGCCTTCTTGTTGGCAGTCAAGTACCTTAAGCACTACGCTACCAGTGCTCCTGGAGTTAATGGAACCCTGCCTTTTCTGTTCTTACAGTGAGTATTATCAGGTGACTAGTGTAGGCATTGAGGTAGGAAGGCTGGTTCAGGCCCAACTCTGATGTGACAAATGGGGGCAGGGGACTCAGGCAGCTTGTTCCAGCAAATCCTTAGTTGTCTCTCTGTAAAGATGCACACAATTACTGCCTTCTTTGTTGTCTAGTGGGACAAGAATAACCCAGGACAGCTCTGAAACTCCCTATAATGAATGAAGGCAACAGCTAAGGAAGTGGTGTTGTTATTGGCTGCACTGGTTATCCCACAGATCAGTGTTTTTCAACATTCCATAACTCTCGAGCCTCCTGAGGCTACTTGCTGTGGGGGAAACAGTATGGACTTTGAAGACAGACATGCATCATTTACTCATTTTATTACTAACTTCACAGGGTCTCAGTTTCTCCACTTGAATAATAGGAAAGGCATTAGTGAACCTCAGGTCTTTCCTTATCTGAAAGCCTTTGCCCCAATATTGGTGCTACATAAGTGGAATTGACAATATTCTAGAAAATAGCAGTAATTGTTAATGATTTGAGGATAAAACAAAGGACAGAATAGAAAATATCATGGGTCATACAAAGACAAGGGGAAAGTTAGGTAAGAACTTTAGAAAAGCATCAAGAATTAGCCAAGGAAAATCTGTGGGGAAAAACAATAGGACCTCATCCAATACCTGGTCACACACTTTGGCTCAAGGAGTGGACAGGAAGTTGCATTCCAGATATGTCTTTATTATAGTGGGTTCTTGTCAAGAGAAACAGAACTGAACTCAAGATGCAGAAGGGAGGGGTGAGTGGCCCATCTGTGGAAAAGGGACAGTGGATTTTGTGTCCCAGAGCTTTCTCTGTTATCTACTTGCATAGTGAGTTAGTGACATCCCCCACACACAACTGTTTGGGCCTGTGTGACCTTGGGTGGAATCTTGTTCCTTTTCCTTTTCCCAAGCACATGGGTGAAGCTCCTTTGAGCCTGTGTAGGTCTGCTATCTCATCAACTGTTTGCATCTGCTGCATCTGTCCTTCCCACAGTGAGGATCTCTTTCTCCAGGAATGAGTTGTCCTCAGGTACCCTCAGGACTGGAGATTCCACTAAAATGGGATAAGGAAGCTGCCATGGTACTGATGAGCTGGATATACTCTGTAGAACTTGGTTCCCAGGCCCATGCAAAAGAGCATCCCTTTTCCTTTTCAGGAAGGATCTGATATAGGTCTCCTGTGTGTGTGTGTGCATGGAGGTTGGTGGTCTTCTGGGTGACTCTCAGCAGGACAATAGTTACCACACCCAGAGCAGAGATGGAGTCATGAAATAGTTTGTGGGCCAGCCTTGGGAGAAATGATGAGGAAAGAATCTGGGTGAGGAGGAAAAGGCCACACACTAAGTCCCACACACAACCCACCAGCAGCTGCCTCAGTTTTGTTGCTATGCTCTGATTTGTACTCTTACCTGGCTATTTCCATACAAAGGTTTGTCCAGTGGCTATCAATTTGCAAATACAGACAATTGGGAAACTCTCTCCAGAGAAGACCAATACAGTTTTATCTAGAAAGAAGATGACACATTGTAAAAACTTATTACATCTTCCCATCACTATTATGCCAGTGGAAGCTAACAGGCTCCAGGTAATGAGATCACCACTGAGCAGGGCTGTAAACATGTTCCCCTGTGTCCTTGCAGAGGGGCTGGACATCTCACATCTGCCCATTTTTCCTCCTGGGTTGTAGGTCCAGATCCTCTTCTCCCTAGCTGTAGGAAGAATGACCTAGAAAAGGCAACGTTCAGTGTTTGTAGTGACAAATTAGATACAACAAACTACACTGAGATCTTGTTCTGAGTGCCACTAGCAACTCCTCTCAAACAAAGCTGGTGGGCTTTTCACCAACTTCTCATGATAGCCTGGCCAAGGTGTGGATATGGTGTAAAAGCTGCCCACAGGTGGGGATGGTGATGGGAGAACCTTCATGGAAGAGTAGATGTCAGGGCTGGTTTTTGAGGGATGAATATGAGTCAACTGGGGTGGTGGGTGAAGGTGGGAGAGGAAAAGAAAGACATCACAGGCAAGCCATGTTTGATAATCCAGGACCTGCCAGAGTGTGTGGGCATTGTAGCTTAGAGAGTGATATGGTGTATATGAGAGTATTGATGGGCTATCATTCATCTTATCCATTCCTGGTCCCCCAGCCTTGCCCACCAAGTGCATAACTCAGCTTCCAGGAACTTCCAAGTAGCTTCCAGATTCCTCTCTGCCCAGCCACCCAGAGCCTATTGTGTCCTAAGTCAGTTTAAGCTCTTCTCCCTCTCCTGTCCAGGTAAACTGACATCAGAAGAGCTGATTCCCCTACCCCATGTTCTAAACTGTGGATTCCAACTCAATCAGCACTTTCTGGGCTGTCAGAACTCACTCAGTTACTTTTTGTAATTTTCACATTCTTCCCTGTGAAATGGGTACAACAAGCTCCATTTCAAGTGAGAAACCTGAGGTTTTGAGATGAAGTGTGCTTAAAGCCAGACAAGAAGTACAAAGTGGATCTTACCACCTGGTTCTGAGGAGAAGTCCAGTGTTCCCTCACCATGCCCTTCTACAGGCATTTTATTGTCCATAGCAAGTCACTGAGGGTGAGTGGTGTTGGCCCTGCAAGCCCAAGTTCAAAGGGCTGGAAAGTTGTTCATATTCTCTGAAAAATGAACACTGTTTGCATGCCTTGAGTTTACTTCTCACCTGCTGAGGTGAATTAGCTTATTTTCCTTCCCACTCTTCAGTTCAAGAAGACAAGTCTGGCTGAGCTAAGTGGTTTACCAGAGTTTCAAGACTTTGGCTGGTAGGAGCAGGTCACTGCTATGCTGAGGAATCTTCTGCCCTATGGGGTCCCAGACACTCACCAGACACTGGAGAGAAACAGGGAGATAAGCAATTGGATCGTGCCATTTTTTTTCTCCTGGTAGGGGAAGAGAGAGAAAGAGAGAGCAAGCCCTTTGCACTCAACCTACCAGCATGCTGTTTATTCAACATTGCATCTCAACTGGTGCTGATGATTTAAAAAACCAAACAAATTCACTGCCATTGAGTTGATTCTGACTCACAGTGACCTTATTGAGTTTCTGAAGTGGTAAATATTTATCAGAAGTAGAATGCTGCATCTTCCTTCTGCTGAGAGCTTGGTGAGTTTGAACCACCCACCTGGTTAGCAGTCAAATGCCTTAGGCACTACATAAGAGAGCTCCTTGGCACTGATAATGGTTGGAAGGAAAATAATTGTAAGTCTGTGCTGATGTGCTACATTGCTAAGGAAAGAGCTATCTATACTCAGAACAGCTGAAAAAGCACTATTTTAGTAACCTTTTTCCTGTAGGAAGGTGAGCACTGGGTACCTTCAGACTGTTCCAGAACTTGAAGAATGTTCATCCTCCCTGCTACCATCTCTTCTCCCTCAAATGTTTCATTCACCCAGAAATATTTCAGTTATAATGACCTGACGGTTTTTCTAATCCTGTGCCATCCTCACAGTTGTTGCTATGTTTGAACCCATTATTGCAGCCACTGTATCAGTCTATCTCATTGACTCGCTCTCTTCTACTTTACCAAATATGTTCTTTTCCAGTGATTGATTCTTCTGGATGAGGTGTCCAAAGCAAACCAGATGAAGTTTCACCATGCTTTTTCTTTCTTTCTGTTTTTAAAATTGTGATCTGGTTGAAAGTTTACATAGCAAATTGGTTTCCATTCAATGATTCATATACATTTTGTTTTGTGACATTCATTGAAATCCCCACAATGTAACAGCACCCTTCCTCCTTCCTCCCTGTGTCCTTCTTTCCTATTCCTTCCTGTCTTCTGAATTTTTCCCTGGGCAAATGCTGCCCTTTTGGTTTCATATGGCTGATTGTTCTAAGAAGTGCCTACCAGCCTGGTATTATTTTCCACCTTAAATGCCTGTCTATTGTTTGGCTGAACGTTGAGCCATAGGGGTGAGTGAGTTCATTTCCAGGCTTGAAGGGGGTATAAAGGCCATAATCTTGGGATTTATATCTCTATCAGACCAGTAAGCATGGCCGTTTTTATGATTTTGAGTTTTGTTCCACATTTTTCTCCCACTCTATCTAGGAACTGCTGTTGTAATCCCTTCTAGAGCAGTCAGCAGGAGCATTGTGGCTGTATGTTGTCCAAGAATTATTTGTTTGTTCACTCTTCTGACTCCTCCACCCCCTAAACCCACTGCCACTGAACCAATTCTGAGTCATAGCAATCCTATAAGACAGAGTAGAACTGTTCCTTAGGGTTTCCAAGGCTGTAAACCTTTATGGAAGCAGATTGTCTTATTTTTCTTCCATGGAGGGACTGGTGGGTTTGAACTGCTGACCTTTTGGTTAGCAGCCAGATGCCTTAACAATTGCACTACCAGTGCTTTTTATTTTGATAGTTCACAGTATGTTCAATATATACATATATTATATATAT
>NW_006921856.1:4818172-4820704 GCF_000298275.1 Orycteropus afer afer | reverse complement strand
ACATCATTCCTTGAGTCAGATGCACCTTAGTTATTAAAGTGACATGTTTGCTTTGAAGATTTCAAAGAGATCTTTTGTAGCAGATTTGCCCAATGTGTTGTTTGATTTCTTTTTTTTTTTTTGGCTGTAAATCTTTTATTTTTTTTTTATTTTGTTTTGGGTGAAAGTTTACAGAGCAAATTCACTTTCAATACAGAAGTTCACATACACTTTATCTCATGACATTGACTACAGTTTACCACAATGCAACAGCTCTTCCCAGTGTCCATCGCTCCATACACTCCTGCCCCCTGAGCTGTCTCCCTGTGCATAAACAGACCTTCTTTCACCCATGATTGTTCTCTCCAAGGAGTGTATCTACCTCAGATAAATGTTCAACTCATATGCCTGTCTTTTGTTTGGTTTGAAGCCACAGGTGTGGGTTCAACTCCAGACCTGAAGGACAGCTAGGGGCCATAGTCTCAGTGGTTCCAGCAGGCTCTATCGGACTAGCAAACCTCATCTCCCCCGCCTCAGTTTTCCTCCAAATGATTTTGAGTTTTTTTTCCACATTGTTCTCCCTCTCTATCCAGGATCTCCTAAATAGATCCCACTCCAAGTGGTTGACAGTGGTAGCCGGGCACCATCTAGTTTTTCTGGTCTCATAGTCATATAGGCCGCAGTTCGCATGGTGTACCAGTCAGTAGCACTAATTCTTTCCATGCATCTTTGGTTTTCTTCATTCTTATTTGCTGTGGATGAGGAGACACCCATCATTGCATCTAGATGGCTGCTTGCAAGCTTTTAAGATCCCAGTTGCTACACGCCAAAGTAGGAGTTGGAACAATGATTTGGGTAGTATGTGATGCCAATTGAGCTTGATATTCCCTGTGACTATGGTCCTGAGCCCACAGGTTCAACTACTCGGTCCCTCTGGGTAGCTGGCTGTGGCCAAGAAGTGACTACAACCTTGTCTCTTGTCAGCTCTACTATATACCTGGGAATTCAAGTCATACAAATACACTTATAAGACCATTGTCTTCCAACCCTATACATGTTCTTAGGTATACTCCCTGCTTCATAGAAATCCCTAATAGTTCATGCTGTCCACCCATCTATCCACCCACATACTCATGTTTGTCTTTACTGACAACACAGTACTGTATGTGCAAAAGGGTTCATCTTTGTTGTCTGTACCTCTCATGTACCTCTTTATGTCTTCCTTTTCCTCAATGCCACCATGTTGATCACTCATATTTGGTACATTGCCATTATCGTCACCCAAATCAATAATTATCTCTACCTATCTAACAGTGTTCCCTCCTCTCCTGTCTCACCCCTGGTAACCAACAAAGAAAATTTCCTTCCATAGATAAACCTTTCCTTGACTTTTACAATAACAGACTAATACAATATTTGTCCTTCTGTGATTGATTTGTTTCACCCCGAATAATGTCTCCCAAGTTCATCCATGTTATGTGGTGTTTTGCAGATTCTAGCTTAAGCTTTTAAGTTGCATAGTATTCCATTGTGTGTATGTACCAAAGTTTGGTTATCCATTCTTCAATTGATGGACACCTAGGTTGATTCCATCTTTTGGCTACTGTAAATAGTGTTGCTATGAACATGAGTGTGCATATGTCTGTTCTTCTCATGGCTCACACCTTTTTAGGATATATACCTAATAATGGAATGGCTGGGTCAAACGATATTTTTACTTCCAACTTTTGAAGGAATGGCCATACTGCTTTCCACAGTGGTTGTATCATTTTACAATCCCACCAGCAGTGTATGAGCATCCCAATCACACCACATCCTCACCAGCATTTGTTATTTTCTGTCATGTTGAATATTGCTACTAGTCCTGGAGCAAGATGGTATCTCACTGTTGTTTTGATTTGCATCACTCTAATGGCTAATGATCTTGAGTATTTCTTCATATGTTTGTTGGCCACCTAAATATCCTCCTTGACGAAGTGTCTATTCATGTCTGCTGCCCATTTTTTAATTGGATTGTTTGTCTTTTTGTCATTGAGATGTTGGAGCTTTCTTTAAATTCTAGAGATGAGTCCATTGTCAGACATGTCATTGCCAAATATTTTTTCCCAATCTGTAGGTTCCCTTTTGACTCTTTTGGAGAAGTCTTTGGAAGCACATCAAAATTTAATTTTTAGAAGGTCTCATTCATCTAGTTTCTCTTTGGCTGTTTGTGCATTTTGGGTTATGCTTGATAGTCTATCTATGCCATATATTGTTGTTGTTGTTGTTATGTGCCATCAAGTCAGACCCTACTCATAGCGACCCCTCCTTGGGTTTCCGAGGCAATATCACTACGGAAGTAGATTGCCCCATCTTCCTTCCGAAGAGTGGCTGGTGGGTTTGAACCACCAGCCTTCTGTTAGCAGTCAAGTGCCTTAGGCACTGCACCACCTAAATTTGTCCCTAGTTTTTCGTTGAGAAACTATATAGTTTTAGGTTTCACATTTAAGCCTTTGATTCATCAAGAGGTAGTTTTTGTGTATGGTGTGAGGTACAGATCTTGTTTCATTGTTC
>NW_006921856.1:4807860-4808547 GCF_000298275.1 Orycteropus afer afer | reverse complement strand
TGGGAATTCAGATCATACACATAAAGTTATAGGACCATTGTCTGCCAACCCTATACGTGTTCTTGGGTACACTCTCCACTTCATAGACATACCTACTAGTTCAGCCTATCCACCCATATATCCACCTATATGCCCATGTTTTCCTTCATTGACAATGCACTACTATATGTATGAAAGGGTTCATCTTTGTTGTCTGTACCTCCCATGTGCCTCTCTATGTCTTTGTCTTCCTCAATGCCACCATACTGATCACTCACATTTGGTACATTGCCCTTCTCTTCACCCAAATCAATACTTATCTCTATCTATCTAACAGTATTCTCTCTCCTCCCCTCCCACTCCTGGTAACCAAGAAAGAAAATTTCCTTCCATAGATAAACCTTTCCTTGACTTTTACAATAACGGACTAATACAATATTTGTCCTTTTGTGATTGACTTCTTTCACTCAGAATAATGTCCTCCAAGTTCATCCACATTATGTGGTATTTTGCAGATTCTACATTATTCTTTAGGGTTGCATAGTATTTCATTGTGTGTATGTACTATAGTTTGGTTATCCATTCCTCAGTTGATGGACACCTAGGCTGTTTCTATCTTTTGGCTATTGTAAATAGTGCTGTGATGAACATGGGTGTGCATATGTCTGTTCTTGTCATGGCTTTCACTTCTTTAGGATATATACCTAG
>NW_006921856.1:4801349-4807308 GCF_000298275.1 Orycteropus afer afer | reverse complement strand
CTGAGAAATCAGAACTCCGTTTCATTGGTTGCCCTTTGTAGGTAACATTTCATTTTTCCCTAAGTGCTCTCAAGATTCTTTCTTTGCTTTTGTTTTTTTGAAAATTTAATTATGCTATGTCTTGGTGACTTTCCCTTGGAATCTATCCTGCATGATGTTTATTGAGATTCTTGGATGGATATCTTTTTGTCTTTCATGGTATTGGGAAATTTCTGTTATCAATTCTTCAATGATTTTCTCTGTGTGTGTGTGTGTGTTTGCATTTGCCACCTCTTGTTCTGTAAATCCAATCAGGCATATGTTATTTATTTTTATATCATCTTATAAAACTCTTAATTTTCTTTATTTATCTTTTCTGATTTTTTCTCATATAAGCTGGTGTCAAGGGATTTGTCTTCCAGCTGGAATATGTGTTCTTCAGCCAGTTTGATTCTACTCGTTTGTCCATCTAATTTATTACCTATCTCCATAATTTTAACATTCATTTTCTAAATGTCTAATTGCTTTTTTTCATATGATTTCTAGTTGTCTATTTATTTTGTCATTTTGTTCTAATATGATTTTCCTGAATTCTCCAAGAGTATTGTCTGTGTTTTTCTTGTTTCTGTTTATTATTTCCTTGAGTTCTTGGGAGGTCTTATAGATATATATCATTTGAATTCCTTCCCAGGTAGGTCTATTATCTATTCTTTCTCAAGGAGATTTCCCAGTTCTTTATTTTAGTCACTTGCTTCCAATATCTTGTCCTGTTTCTTTGTTTGAATTGAAGTAGTCTGTTGTCTCCAAGGTATTTTGAAGTTATTTTTATTTGTTGACTGTGTGTTGGATTGTTTCAATATATTCAGATAAGTGGGTAGCTGTGCTTCTTTGGCTGTTTATGTGGCAGCACTGGGCTGCATTCCAGCTATCTCCTGATTGGTAGAGTAGTTGATGGTAATGGGGGTGTGGATCTCTGTTTGATGTGAAGAGGAGTTGCAGATTGGATGAACAGGTGTTGCCCAATCTGTTGCTGATCCAGTGGTGTAGGAACTGATAGTGGTGCTTATCGTTGGGTGAGGTGATTGGTGCAGTAGAAATGCCTAAGAAATGGAGAGTCAATGTCTTTCTCCTGTTTCAAGGACAAGAAGAAAAAAATAAATAAATAAATGAGGAGAAGAAGGGAAGGAAAAGGGAAAAAAGAGAATTAAAATAAAATAAAAAATATAGAAAAAACAAAAAAGACTGTGGTTGAGCTGAAAGATTAGCAAACGTAAGAAAATGAAGAAAAGGCAGGAGAAAGAAACAGGTAAAAAGGGAGAAAAATTGGGAAAGAGGAAAGGAAAAAAATAGGAAACTGAGAAGGAGGGACTTTTGTAAGTATGGTCAGCTGGCAGCCCTGTTTCACTCAGTTTTCTGTATCTCTGTTGAAGAGGAATTTGGTGGAATGTGTTAGCGGGACACCATCTTGTCTCCACCCAGAGTATGTTGTTGCTGTTGTTGTGTGCCGTCAAGTCGGACCTGACTCACAGTGACCCCTCCTTGGGTTTCTGAGGCAGTATCACTACGAAAGTAGATTGCCCCATCTTCCTTCCGAGGAGTGGCTGGTGGGTTTGAACCATCAGTCTTCTGATTAGCAGTCAAGTGCCTTAGCCACTATGCTACCAGAGCTTCCACCCAGAGTATAAAGTATACATTTTTAAAGTTCATAATGAGTTTCAAATTTTGAAGGTATTATCATTTCCTGGCCCCCACTTCTGGAGATCTAAGCCCAAGAAGCCACTTCAGAAAGAAGGATTGGAGTGGAAGCAGATGAATAAATTTTGGTTCACACACCAGTCACAGTAGTTGAAACTTTTCATTGGGATTTATAGATGTGCAATATGGTCACTCTAGGTTCCCAGCTGCTTGGACTGGATTAGTTCTCCCTGCACCACACTGGAGGGCTTGCAACACACTGGACAGCAGTTCAAGCATTGAGATATGCAGATCCACCTCTGTTGTTGGTGATGTCCTGACAAGAGGAGGTCTTGAGGCTCTGGGAAAGTGGAAAGACCAAAAGTCTGCAAGAGAGCATGAACAACATCTTCAGACTCGGGATTAGGGCCTGAGGGTCATCTGCCAGGGGAGAAGGCCAACTGGCAACTCCTTTCTTGCCTTTTTAATGACCCTCCACTTTCTTCATGTTTGATGTCCTTGATGTAATGCCACAATTCTTTTTATCTTCAATTCTTTGTGTTCAGTAGGTCATATCTATTCTTGAGATGGTTTCTAAATTCAGGTGGGATGTATTCAATGTTGTGGACTTGCCTTGATTTTCTTCAGTTTCAGCTTGAACTTGCATATGAGCCACTGATAGTCTGTTCTGCAGTTGCCCCTGGCTTTGGTCTGATTGATAATATGGAACTTCTCCATCTTCTCTTTCCACAGATGTAGTTGATTCCTATGTAATACACTTAGTGAGGTCCACATGTAGAGCCATTGTTTGTGCTAAATGAAGTATTTACAGTGACTAAATAATTGGTCTTGCAGAATTTTATCATGAGGTCTCTGGTATAATTCTTATCACCAAGACCATATTTTCCAAGTACTATTTCTTCTTCGTTGCTCCCGACTTTTGCATTTTAATCATTGGTAATTATCAATGCATCTTGATTGCACATTTGATCAATTTTAGACTGTAGCAATTCATAAAAATCATCAACTTCTTCATCTTTGACATTCATGGTTACTTCATAAATGTGAATAATAGTCTTATTAATTTGTCTGTCTTGTATGCATATGGATATTAGCGTATCACTGACAATGTTGTGTTTCAGGATAAATCTTGAAATGTTACTTTTGAGGATGACAGTAATGTCATTCCTTTTCAATTTGTTGTTTTCAGCATAGTAGACTATATGGCTATCAGATTACAAATCCAGTATCAGTCCATTTCAGCTCACTAATGCCTAGGACAGGAGCCCTTGTGGTATGGTGGTTAAGTGCTTGACTACTAACAGAAAAATCAGTGGTTTGAATCTACCAGCTTTCCACAGGGAAAAAGATGTGACAATCTGCTTCCATAAAGATTTACAGCATTGGAAATCCTTTTGGATAGCACTCTGTCCTATAGGGTCACAATGAATCAGAATGAACACAATAACAACAGGTTTTAATATTTAGCATATTGATCTTCAAGCACTCCATTTCACTTTTGGCAAGTTCCACTTTTCTTGATTTATACTTTGTACATCTCACATTCCAGAATTTAGTGGAGGTTTACAACTATTATTTCTCATTTTAGTCATGCCATATCAGCAAATGAAGGAACCAACGGCTTTACTCCATCCATATCATTCAGGTCAACTCTACTTTGAGGAAGCAGATTTTCCCAGTCATATTTTTTTAATGCTTTCCAGAAAGCAGAGCTCATCTTCCAGAACTATATTAGACAAAGTTCTGGTGTTATCCATAACATTTTCATTGGCTAATATTTGTAAGCAGATCTCTAGGCCTTTCTTCCTAACCTGTCTTTGTTGGAATCTACATTGAAACCTGTCCACCATGGGTCACCCTGCTGATACTTGAAATACCAGTAGCTTCTGGTATCATAGCAACCTGCAGCCCACAGTACAACAAACTACAGACAGGTGGTGGAAAAACAGCTTAGCTAGTAGCAAAATTTGGAAATGTGGACTTCATATATATTTGGCATTCTGTTTTCAAGTTTTAAAAAAATCATAGTATTTTATTACACACACACACACACACACACACACATATATTAAAAAAAAACAGGTTTGCTGGTCTGATAGAGCCCAGTGAAACCCTTGAGACTATGGCCCCTAGCTGCTGTTCAGGTCTGGAATTGAACCCACACCTGTGGCTTCCAGCCAAATAAAAGACAGGCATATGGGCTGAAATTTTACATCAGGTAGATACACTCTTTGGAGAGATCAATCGTGGGAGAACCAAAGGACAGTATATGCACAGGGAGACCTCTCAGGGGGCAGGAGTGCATAGGAGGGAAGGACACAGGGAAAAGGTGACTAAGGGGAGGAAATGGGAGGGGAAGTGTATTGTGGGAAATTGCAGTCAATGTCATGAGGCAAAGTACATGTGAGCTGCTGTATAGAAAGTGAATTTGCTCTGTAAACTTTCACCCAAATCACAATAAAAATAAAATAATAAAGTATTTTATAGTGAGAGTGTGCCTTAGATCCAATTTAGCACTGGTAGCATTATGGCTAAAGCACTTGCCTGATAACCAGAGGTCAGCAATTCAAACCCATTAGTCGCTCCATGGAAGGAAGATGGGGCAATCTATATCCCTAAAGTTACAGCCTCAGAAACCCAGTGGGGCTTGATATGAGTCAGAACTGACTGAATGGCAGTGAGTGAGTTCTTACTTTCACAGCTGAGAAAGCAAGACAAAGAGAGCATGGTATCACCTAGGGTGACAGCCTCTAGGCCCAGGGACCCAGCTTTGACTGGACTATGGACTTCAGCCAATAGCCAGCCCTGTGGGGAGCTCTGAGGCTAGGATGACCCTTCAGAGTTGGGCTAAGAAGAACTGAGTTCTATATCTTTCTACCCCCACATTAATCAGTTTTTGGAGGCCAACTCTCAGGCAGGTGTGTGACTTGAGTGAGGTATCTCTGTCCAGCCCTGGAGTAGGAGAAGGTAGAGTTAACCATGCAGTTTGGGGCTCTGCAATAGCATCTCTAGGAACCTGGACAAACCTTACACCCTGTGGCACCCTGCACAAACTGCCTTGAAATCTATGAGTCTCCATGATTATGTCACACCAAGCAGGAATTTGGAGCCACCTACTGTACTCCAGATGTCATGCAGCCTCTTTGCCCCATTCCCTGCCCAAATCACCACCTAACTAAAAGCAGAATCATGTACTTTCTATAGAAGCTCCACTGACTGAAATCCTCAAATATGGTGGTGTGCCTGCTTTTCCTGATGGCCAGTCAGTGGGAGGAATGACTCCCCATCAGCAGGCTCAGATGGGGATTTTGCTTGAACCCTTGGTGGAGGCCATGAGCTCTGTTTGTGTGGGGCTAGGGAGGGAAGGAGCAGGGAACATGACTCCATTCAGTGTTTGTATGGTGAGCACTCTTGGTCCTGGACATTGGGGAGGATCCTGGAAAAGGGTCAGGGGCTTGAGCATTTGTGGTCCTGCTGACCTCAATGAGGATTTCTGGTGGTATTCCCTCCAGGTATGAGGTTTCTCTTTTTTTATCTTGATCTTTTTATTCAAGTAAAATATGCATCCAAAGAAGAACAAAAATTAATGGATTTTCAGAAACTTACTGCTCCCAAGTAACCAGCACCCTGACTGAGGAATGACAAAGACATGCACTCAAAGCCCCTGTGCCCACTTCCAGCTACTGCTGCCAAACTTCAGCTCAGATTTTCCCGGTTGCCACAGCAGATTTTAATTATGGGCTAGGATTATGAATGCTGCCACAGCTGCAGATCATATGAAGTAGTGGTGACTCTGCAGTCAGTGGTGACTCTGCAGCTTCAGGTTCAGTCCTGGCTCTGTCACTTCTGAAGGCATGTCACAAATTTTCTGTGCCTCAATTTCCTCATCTTTAAGTTGGGACTAACAATAGCAGGGAATTGAAAGAGCCTGAATGAATTCCTCTAACAATGTACACTAGTTTGCCCATTCATGGATTATTCATATAAAGGATTCTTTTGACCCATTCTCTTTGGTGTCCAATTTCCTTCCTCCCACGTCAAGGCTGTGAAATCCTCACACCATGGGTAGTTGTGGCTCACTCATTGTCATTCTATTGCATGAGTGTGTCATAATTCATTGACCCTCCCTTCTGTTCTCACAAGGAGCTCTGGTGATGTAGTGGATAAAGCACTTGACTGCTAACCTGCAAGGTTCAAACCAACCAGCTACTCTGGAAGGAAGATCGGGTGATCTACTTCCATAAAGATTTACAGCCTCAGAAACCCAATGAGGGTTGCTGTGAGT
>NW_006921856.1:4794428-4801249 GCF_000298275.1 Orycteropus afer afer | reverse complement strand
GTCTTGTCTCCTGTTCTCAGGAGAGTGGTAGCTTCTACTTTGGGCTATTATGTATAATAGTGCTGTTATTAAAAACTCTAACTTCTAGATCATGTATTCCTGTTGAGTGGATGAAATGAAGATTAGACTATCTGGGCCATGAATGATTTAGAGCAGAGTGAACCATGGTCCCACAGATGAACATTTGCTTTTCTAAGTGTTCCCATAGTTAAAGATGCCCCAAAACTCATGCCATGACAGAACTGAAACTGGTGTTTTGACTGTACCTGAGACCTAAATAAATGGATCAGGTGTGGATCAAGGGAGTTTAAAACACTGGCGAACTAAGAAAAGTCTGTGGTTCTGTGCATGACATCTGTCAGTTCTGTTAGTGTATAGAGGTAGATATGCTACTGTTGGTAATAAACTCTTGCAACACACAGTCACCATGTCCTTCCCATATCTAAGGAATGTTACATACAGGGGCTGTGGCTTGGTGGTGTCTCTTCAAGCTAAGGAAACTGTTTCACATGCAAACTTAGTCATCAAGAGGAAGGGGCAGAGGCAGAGGAGATGGCTGATGAGGAGAGGAAGTTGAGGCTGCAGCAGATGGCATCAGGGAGGAGTGTGTCCTCAGTGCTCCTCCCACCTCTCCCCTCCTCACAGTGACCAACCTTTCCTGTTGATGGAGCTTATCAGGGCTGCTTCTTGGCTCGTGTGGAATGCTTCCAACTTCACACTTAAATCTTTCGTTCTTGTCATTAGGCCTGAGATGTTTTACTTTTCTCTCAGCTTGAAGCTATTCACAACAAACTTGGGTGTGTGGCTAGATCTGGAAGAATGGAAACATTTTAGGAAAACAGAGAACTCCAGCTTTGCAGCTTCTCTTTCCTATCAGGGTAAATCAGAGCTCAATGGCCAGGCAAAATTGACTTGCTCCATTGTCCTTGGCCTGCATTTCATTCTCTGCAAAATGCGACAGTAAACCTACCCCATGCAGTTCTACAAGGTTGATATTAAACAGTATGTGAACAGCCCTTGGCATTGGGCCTGGCATTGGACTAAAGCTGTTACCACAGCAGATTACAACTATGAGCACAGGTTATGACTTCTGCCTGCCACAGGTGCCGATAATTTTGGGGCAGGGGACTCTGCAGCCAGTATACTTGGGTTTAGTCCTGGCTCTGACACTTCTGGAGGGGGATTTGAAAAATGTTCTGTGCCTCAGTTTCCATCATTTTGCTATTGTGAATAATTCTGTGATGAACATGGGTATACATTATCTGTTCATATCTCTTGTATTATACCTAGCAGTGGGATTGCTGGATCATATGGCGTTTCTATTTCCAATTTTTTTTTCTTTTTCCACAGTGGCTGTGCCATTTTACAGTCCCACTAGCAGTGCATGAGGGTTCTAATCTCTTCACAACCTTGCCAACATCTGTTGTTTTTCTCTTGTTGAGCTTTGGTGTTAATACTGGGGTAAAATAATATTGTATTGTTTTGTTTTGCATCTTTCTGATGGGTAATGATCACAAGAGTTTCTTCACTTATTTGATAACCATCTGAATGTTGTCTTTGGTGAAATTTTTGTTCACATTCTCTGCCCATTTTTCATTTGGATTGTTTGTCTTTAGGTTGTTAAGGTGTTAAAGTTTTCTATAAATTTTAAAGATTAGTCAGTTGTGCACTATTTTGTTGTTAATTTTTTTCCCAGTCTGTAGTTTCTCTTTTCATTCTTTAGGTAAAGTCTTTTGATGAGCATAAGTGTTTAATATTTAGGAAATCCCAGTCATCTAGTTTATCTTCTGCTGTCTGAGCTTTTATAAGTTATGTTTTATAGTATTTATCCCATGTATTTCCACTTCCTACTGCCATCAAGTTGATTCCAACTCATAGAGACCCCCAATGGGTTTCCAAGGCTATAAACCTATATGGAAGTAGATTGCCTCATCTTCATCCCATGGAGTAGCTGGTGGTTTTGAACTGCTGACCTTCTGGCTAGCAGCCAAATGCTTTACCCATTATGCCACCAGAGCTCCTTATTGTTGTTGTTGTTGTTATGTGCCGTCGAGTCAGCCCCGACTCATAGCGACCCCTCCTTGGGTTTCCGAGGCAGTATCACTACGGAAGTAGGATTGCCCAACCTTCCTTCCGAGGAGTGGCTGGTGGGTTTGAACCACCAGCCGTCTGGTTAGCAGGCAAGTGTCTTAGCCACTATGCTACTAGAGCTCCTTATTAGGGCCCCTAAATTTACCACTGTTTTTTCTTTGACAATTTTTATGGTTTTGACTTTTACATTTAGGTCATCAATCCATCTTGTATTACTTTTTGTATATGGTGAGAGTTATGGATCCTGTTTCATTTTTCAGTGAATGGATAGCCATTTTTTCAAATACCATTAGTTAAAGAGACCATCTCTTCTCCATTTAATGGTTTTGGCCCTTTATCAAAGATCAGGTAGATGGATTTATTTCTGGGTTCTCAATTCTGTTACACTGATTTTTGTGTCTGTTATTGCACCAGTACTAAGATGTTCTGACTAAGATGGCTGTATAGTGAGTTTTGAGATCAGGAAGTATAAGGCTTCCTACTTTGTTTTTCTTCTTTATTAATGCTCTGCTTATCCAGCACCTCTTGGCTTTCTGTATGAAGTTAGTAATAAGTTTTTCCATCTCTTTAAAGAATAATAGTAGAATCTGGATCAGGATTGCATTATATCTACAGATCATTTTGGGTCGTATTCACATTTTTACATACAAAAACTCCCTATCCCTGAACATGGTAAGTTGCTGCTGCTGCTGCTGCTGTTGTTGTTGTTGTTATGTGCCATCAAGTCGGACCAGACTCATAGAAACCCCTCCTTGGTTTGCCAAGGCAGTATCACTATGGAAGTAGATTTCCCAACCTTTCTTCCGAGGAGTGGCTGGTGGATTTGAACCATCAGCCTTCTGGTTAGCAGTCAAGTACCTTAGGCACTCTGCTACCAGAGCTCCTGTTGTTGTTGTTAGGTGCCTTCAAGTTAGTTCTGACTCATAGTGACCCTATGTAAAACAGAACAAAACACTGCCCAGTACTGTGCCAGCTTCACAATCCTTGCTTCACCTGAGACCATCATTGCAGCCACAGTGTCAATCCATCTCATTGAGGGCCTTCCCCTTTTTTGTTGACCCTCCACTTTACCAAGCATGATATCCTTCTCCAGGGAATGGTCCCTTCAGAAAACACAACCAAATTAGGTGAGATGAAGTCTCGTCATTCTTGCTTCCAAGGTGTATTTCAGCTGCACTTCTTCCAGGACAGGTTTGTTCATTCTTTTCGCAGTCCATGGTACTTTCAGTATTCTTCACCAACACGACAACTCAAGAGCATTAACTCTTCTTCAGTCTTCCTTGTTTATTGTCTAGCTCTCACATGTATATGAGGCAATTGAATATACCATGGCTTGGGGTAGGTGCACCTTAATCTTCAAGGAGACATCTTTGCTCTTCAGTGCTTGAAAGAGGTCTTTTGCAGCAGATTTTTCCAGTGCCATACATCATCTGATGTCTTGACTGGTGCTTCCATTGGTGTTGATTGTGGACCCAAGTAACATGAATTCTTTTTTTTTTTTTCTTTTTTCTTTTATTTTAAGAGCTTGTTTTACATTCAACATAATGTGTACATTTAGTTTCACTCCCCATTCACCATGTCCAACCCTAACCCAGTATCCTCCCCTTCCTATCATATAACCCTTCCCCTGTGCCCCTCATATTTATGCACTCATATTTGTCCTCCATTTCCTCAGTTTGAATGTTGGTCCTCTGGTGTCCCATGGTCTATTGCTCTAAGGGATGTATTCCCATAGAGTTTGTGGGTGCATCATCCTGGGTTGAGTGGTCTGTGTGTACATTTTGTTAACTATTGGGCTGAGAGCCTGCCTGTGAGGGTGAATTTTATTCCAGGTGCAGAATGTATTTCAGGGCCATAGTATTGAAAGTCTTACCAGATTTCTTCTGACCAGTAATTCTGGTCATTATTGAGTTTTTGGATTCTGTTCCATGTTTTCCCTCCCACTCTATCCAGGATCTCCAGATTTGATCCTTTCCTGAGTGGTTGGCACTGGAAGCCGGGCATCATCTAGTTCTTCTGGTCTCAAGGGCCATCGTGTCCTAGGGCTGATTGCTTCTAAATGCCCTTTGTGTGTGTGTGTGTGTGTGTGTGTGTGTGTGTTCTTCTTCACTTCCAATGCTAGGAGACCATTAGCTGCATCTTAGATGGCCGCCTGAAAGCTTTTAAGAACTCAGTTGCTACTCACCAATGTAGGATGTGGAGAAATTCTTTTATGTATGTATTTTGTTGTGCCAGTTGAGTCTGGTATCCCCCAGTACTATGGTCCTGAGGCAATAGATCTATTGGATCTCTCTCCCATCATGTCTGGTTGTCTGTGAGGGATTACTCTGTGTCTGTCTTCTATTGTTTCTGTAACAACTGCAAGTATTTTGTATCACTGGTATCTGTGTAAGATTAGCCTCAGCTGAATCTATCCTTGGTCTAGAGTATACTTCTGTTCACTGAACCTGTCTGATCATCTCAGGTGTTTATGTGTTTATTTGTATAGCCTAGTATTTGGTGTTAATGGCAATGCAGTTTTGTGGACACATTGGTTGGTGTTGACATCTGTCATCTATCCCTTATGTGCATTATTCAGTGTCCTCCCTTTTCCTAATATTATTATGGTGGTCATATATCCTTCCCTATATCCCTCCCTCTATGCATGTCAGCTTGTAGGCCCCAACTAGCCCAAAAGTAATCCTTCCCCTTCCCTCCCCATCCTGGTAACCTACTAGGTGAGTTCCCTTTCTCAAGAAAACTCTTCTCTGTCTTTTTACAGTAACAGGTTCATACAGTACTTGTCCTTCTGCAACTGACGTATTTCATTCAGCATGAGGTCCTTCAGATTCATCCACATTGCAAGATGATTCGCATATCCTTCATTGTTCTTTGATGTGGCATAGTATTCCATTGTGTGGATATACCATAATTTGGCTATCCACTCATCCATTGATGGGCATTTAGGTTGTTTCCATCTCTTTGCTATGGTGAATTGTGCTGCGATGAACATAGGTGTACATATGTCTGTTTGTGCACTATCTCTTACCTCTTTAGGATATATTGCTAGTAATGGAATTGCTGGGTCAAATGGTACTTCTATTTTCAATTTTTTAAGGAAACTCCATACTGTTTGCCACAATGGTTGTACCATTTTACAATCCCACCAGCAGTGTACAAGACTTCCAATCTCTCCACAGCCTTGCCAGCATTTGTTACTTTCTCACCTTTTGGACTTTGCTATTATTTCTGGGATGAGATGATATCTCATTGTTGTTTTGATTTGCATCTCTCTGGTTGCATAGTGCCTAAAGCACTTGGCTGCTAACCAGCAAGCTGGCAGTTCAAACCCTCCAGCCACTCCTCAGAAGGAAGATGGGGCAATCTACTTCCGTAGTGATACTACCTTGGAAACCCAAGGAGGGGTTGCTATTAGTTGGGTCTGACTTGACGGCACATAAAAACAACAACAATGATTAATGATCGTGAACAATTTCTCATGTGTTTGTTGGCTGCCTGTATATCTTCTTTGGTGAATTGTGTGTTCAAGTCTTTTGCCTATTTGTGAATTGGGTTGTCTTTTTGGTGTTGAGGTATTGAAGTTTTCTATGGATTTTGGAGATAAGTCCTTTATCAGATATGTCATAGGCAACTATTTTCTCCCAATCTGTAGGTTCTCTTTTCACCCTTTTGATGAAATCTTTCCATGTGCCCAAAAATTCAATTTTTAAAAGGTCCCAGTCATCTAGCTTCTGTTCTATCTGCTGCACATTCTGGGTTATGCTTGCCAGTCTATTTATGCTGTAAATTAGGGCTCCCATATTTGGCAATATTTTATCTTTGATGTATTTTATAATTTTGGGTTTTATATTTAAGTCTTTGATCAAGCTTGAGTTTGTTTTTGTGTATGGGGTGAGATATGGTTCTTGTTTCATTTTTCTACAAGTGGATATCCAGTTTTGCCAGCACCATTTGTTAAAGAGGCTGTCTCTTTCCCATTTAATGGGCTTTGGACCTTTGTCAAAGATCAGTTGTCCACAGATGGATGGATCTATATCTGGACTTTCGATTCGGTTCCATTGGTCTATCTGTCTATTATTGTACCAATACCATACTGTTTTTATTATTGTGGCTGTATAGTAGTTCTTAAGATCTGGGGGTGTGAGACCTCCCACTTTGTTTTTCTTCTTGAGAAGTGCTCTGCTTGTTTGAGGTCCCTTTCCTTTCCATATGATATTAGTAATTAGTTTTTCCATGTCCTTAAAATTTTTTTTTGAAATCTGGATCAGGATTGCATTAAATATATAGATTGCTTTAGGTAGTATTAGCATTTTCACAATGTTTAGTCTACCTATCTATGAACAAGGTAGGTTCTTTTTTATGTAGCCCTTGTGGTCTCTTGTAGCAGTGTTTTATAGTTTTCTCTGTATAGGTCTTTTATGTCTCTGGTGAGGTTTATTCCTAGATATTTTATCTTTTTTGTAGCTATAGTAAATGGTATTGTTTACCTTATTTCTTTTTCAGAGGATTCCTTGCTGGTGTAGAGAAATCCAACTGATTTTTGTATGTTGATCTTGTATCCTGCCACTTCTCTATTAGTTGAACCTCTCTATTAGTTCCAGTAGTTTTTTTATTGAGTCCCTTGGGTTTTCTATATACAGGATCATACCGTCTGCAAATAGAGATAGTTTTAATTCCTCTTTGCCAATTTGTATGCCTTTTATTTGCTCTTTCTTGCCCTATTGCCCTGG
>NW_006921856.1:4777124-4780083 GCF_000298275.1 Orycteropus afer afer | reverse complement strand
TCCCCAGCCACCACACACAGTCCTCCATGCAGTCCCTGGCTAGCAGGGTGATTTTTAGGTTAATTCTTAGGTCCTACCACCACTCGGGAATCTCCAAGCTGTCTGTGCCATCAGGAATGCTCAGAATTGCTGCCAGACCACAGTTCCATATGTCTCCTTTTTTGGTATTTTCACACAAATTCTTCTGCTAGTTGGGGTTTAGTTCACTTCTATATTCTTCCCTTCAAGGCTCAGGGGTCCAGGATTATCTTCTTTGTCTGTGTTAATTGGTTTCCCTTTTCTTTGTTGGAGAGGGTGTGTGCAGTCTTTCTGCCTAGTCCTCCCTCTTGCTGGAACTCCTTCAGGATAGATCTTGAAACATTTTTTGTGACAATCAATGCCATTCCATTCCTCTTCAATTTGTCATTCCCAGCATAGTAGATCATATGTTTGTATAATTCAAAATGGCCAAAACTGGTCTATTTTAGCTCACTAGTACGTAGGATATTGATCTTTGTGTGTTCCATTTCATTTTTGACAACTTCCAATTTTCCTAGGTTCATACTTCCTACGTTCTGTGTTTTTATTATTAATGGATATTTGCAGCTGTTCATTCCTTTTTTGAGTCATGTCACATCAGCAAATGGAGGGCCTGAAAGCTTTAATCCATCCACATCATTATGGTTGACTTCATTCTGAGGAAGCAGATTTTTCCCAGTCATATTTTGAGTGCCTTCTGGCCTGAGATGCCCATCTTCTGGCACTATATTGGACAATATTTTAGGGCTATTAATAACGTTTTTGAGTAATATATCAGACAGTGTTTCACTGCTTCTCATAAGGTTTTCACTGGCCAATTCTTTGATAAGTGGATAACCCCTTCTTTCTTCCAAGTCTATCTTAGTTTGGAAGCTCCCCTGAAACCTGTCTAGTATGGGTGTCCTTGCTGGTATTTGAAATACCAGTGGCATAGCCTCCAGCTTCACAGCAACATACAAGCCACCACAGTATGACAAACTGACAGATGAGTGGTGGTGAGCATGGTATGGTTTTCCATTTATGTAAATTTATTTTGATTTCTTATAGTAGTGTTGTAGTTTCATTTTTATAAACCTTTTTCATTTCTGGTTAGAATTATTATGAAGAGTTCATCTTTTGGGTAGCTATTGTAAATGGTATTATTTTCCTGATTTCCTTTTCAGAGTTGTCTATTAGTGTAGAAGAAACCAATTGACTTTTTATGTTAACTTTGTTCCCTTTCCCCTTTGCTGAGTCCTTGTTATTTCCAGTTTTCTTCTTGAATCCCTGGAAGTTTTTATGTATAGCATCATATCATCTGCAAATGGAAATAGTTTTACTTCTTCTTTGCCAACTTGGAAGCATTTTACTTCTTTTTTTGCATTATTGCAATAGCTAGAATTTCCAATACAATATTGAATAGGAGTGGAGATAAAGGGCATCCTTGTCTTGTTCCTGTTCACGAGGGGAATGCTTTCAGAGTCTCTTGATTGAGAATAATGTTGGCTCTTGGTTTTGTGTATATGTACTTAATTATGTTCAGGAATTTCCCTTCTGTTACTATATTGCTGAGCATTTCTTTTTTATCAAGATTGGGTGTTGGATTTTGTTGAATGCCTTTTCTGTGTCAATTGATATGATCTTTTTTTTTTTCCCCTTTGTTTTATTTATGTGGTGTATTACATTGGTTGTTTTTCTAGTGTTGAACTCTCCTTGAACACTTGCTATGAATCTCACTTTGCCATAATGTATTATCTTTGATACGTTGTTGGATTCTATTGGCTAGGATTTGTTGAGTCATGTCTTTGCCTGGTTTTGGTATCAGGATTATGCTTACTTGACAGAATGAGTTTGGTAGTATTACATTCTTCACTACTTTCTGGAATACTATAAATAGAATTGGTATCAATTCTTCTATGAATGTTTGGTAGGATTCTTTAGTGAAGCACTCTGAGCCAGGACTTTTGTTTTGTAGGGAGTTGTTTTGGTTGCCTATTGCCACACTGACAGAAATATACCACAAATGAGATGGCTTTAATAAATAGGAGTTTATTCTCTCACAATTCTGGAGGCTAGAAGTCTGAGTTCAAATTGCCAGGCTCTAGGGCCTTGGTGAAAGCCCCTCAGCCTTGGGCTTCAGCTCTGCCTCTTGCTCCAGGTCCACTGAAGCTAGAGGCATCTCTTCACTCAGCTAACTGCTGGCTTCTGAGGTTGACAAACCCAAGGTCGACAAGTGAAAAGGCACAATCCTGATATTACCACATCGTAGGCCATTCATTCAAGTCTAATAAAAGTCCCAAGATCGACAGAGCATGGCAGGCTACTGAATGAAGACTCAGCTACATGCAGGGTCCAAGAGTGCCAAAAGGCTAGAGACCATTGCCAAAGCTGCTTCTTATATACTGGAAGCAAACCACATCCCTAAAGCAGCTACACAGCTGCTCCAGTAGATTCACCACTGGATTGATTGTCAATCTCAACATGGGGAATAATGACATTCAGCCACCTAACCACTCAACCAGGCCCAGCCAAGTTGACAGCAACCTTAACTACCACAGGAGTTATTATTATTTTTGTTTATGACCTATTCAATTTCTTCTTTTGTGATGGGTCTGTTCAAGTTTTCTGCCTCAGAGTGTGTTAGTTTGGGTAAGTAGTGTGTTTCTAGAAATTTATACATCTTTTTTACATTTTCAAATTTGTTGGAGTATGGTATTCTCTTATTCTTTTTTATTTCAGTTGTACCTGTTGTGACATCACCTAATTTATTCCTTATTCCTGTTATATGCATTCTCTCCTTTTTCTTTGTTAAATTTGCCAGTGATTTGTCAAATTTATTAATCTTTTCAAAGAACAAACTTATAATTTTATTGATTTTTTTCTATTATTTTTCTGTTTCATTGATTTCCACTGAACTCTATTATTTCCTGTCTTCTGGTAAATGTAGGTTTTTTTTTTTTTT
>NW_006921856.1:4769181-4776232 GCF_000298275.1 Orycteropus afer afer | reverse complement strand
TCTGAAGATAAAATGGCAGGTTGTTGGTTCACAGGCTATGAAGCAATAATCCCTAGATCATCAGGCAATACAGCATCTGATTCAAGCTTAGATGATCACAAGCCAGATGTGGTATTCTGACCAAAAAGCCATTTCCCAGATATTTTCCATTTTTACTGGAAGTATGCCACACTCCAAAGGAAACTCCTTTTCAAGTGATTGATTGTTCAAAGCAGCTTTCATCATGGAGGTGATTACATTTACATGAGATCTCATCATGGGGGATAACTACATATAACTTCTAAACCACTTAGAATCAAGGCCAAGCCATGTAGACACATAACCTTAATTATCAGAGTCCACCCCTTGTGAACTTGTACATAGCTCCTTAAAACATACATAATCTTTAAATAAAGACAATTGTAAAGTCATATTTATACCTAACATGATACAACCAACATGCAACCAAAATACATTTGCTCTGTTTACATTTTATATTTATAACTGAAGAAAATAGAAATATTTAATACACACATACAAGGAAAAAAATAATCCTAACAACCACAGTCCTCATTTCTGCAACTGGTCATGTGGTCATAGATGGTATTTAGAACTACCTTCTTCTGTCATTGAATTCCATGAACTTGGGCCCATTGCTGCACTTGAAATTGTGTGACCTGAGGTGGTGTGGTGTGGGATACCATTATGGGGAATAAGGCATTCTGTAAGTCCATAGATGGTCGTTTTGACAGAAATGACATTGATGCAAACACATTAATGGCCATAACAAGTTTAATGCACTTACCACCCTTTCAGTAAATGTCTCCACCCTAGTTGGAAACAGATAAGTGGGGATTATCACTCATTTGCTTGAAGTTGTTTTTTAGAATCCCAGCTGAGGCCAACTTGAAATTGATAAAACCAGCTCAGATCAGATTTGGCCCACAGACATGTGCATTGCGGAGAAATGTAACAAAGTTTCTCAGAACTAACATCCCCCACTCTACCTAAACCCTGATCAGCTGATGAAAGTAAATTGGTGTAACTCATCTGTCACAAAAGCACACTGTATTAAAAATGGACTGTCCCTTTAAACCAAGGTGAATGAAACTTGCCAATACTCAGCCAATTCACACCTAAATTCTTGGAATTTATATGAATATGTATAACTTCCCCTTTCTTTAACCTTATAAAAACCCTCACTCAGGGAGTCAGATTTGGGCATGCCTCCTGTTTTCTTACCATGTGTATGGTAATAAACCCACTTCCTCTTTCATCAAAACCTGGTATGCCCTGTTTCCTGGCTTTTCAGCACACCATGCAGGTACCCACTTTAGTCCTGCTGCAGAATTGTGTGTAGGGAAGGAAAATCCATATTCAGAGTAAGTGTATATTCCAGTAAGAACAAAATGCTGCCCTTTCTATGCTTGAAGTGGTCCAATGTAATTAACTTGCCACCAGGTCACCTTCTGATCACCCTGAGGAATGGTTCCATACCAGGAATTCAGTGTTGGTCTCTATTGCTGGCAGACTGGACATTCCGCAGTGGCTGCAGCCAAGTTGAGCTTGATGAGTGGAAGTCCATGTTGCTGAGACCATGTATAACCTCCATCCCTGCCACCATGGCCTTTTTTTTCATGAACCCATTGGGCAACGGCAGGAGTGGCTGGAGAAAGAGGATGACTTATTTCCATAGAATGTGTCACCCTATCCACTTGATTTTTAATATCCTCTTCTGCTGAGCTCACCCTTTGGTAAGTATTCACATGAGACACAAATATCTTCTTTTCTTTGATCTTTCCAGAGAAGACTGTCCACATACTTCTTCCCCATACATCTTTGTTACCAATTTTCCAATCATGTTCCTTCCAAGTACCTGACCATCCAGTCAAACCGTTGGCAACAGGCCCAGAAGCAGTATACAATCACACATCTGTCCATTTTTCCTTCCAAGGAAAGTGAACAGCTAGATGCACTGCTGTAAGTTCTAACCATCAATCAGAAAGATTGCCCTTCACTACAGTCTTTTAGGGAGGTTCCAGAAAGGGCTACACCACTGTTGGTGTCCACTTTCAGGTGGTGCCTTCCTATCATCCAGAACCATCTGCAAATCAGGCACGAGTTTTCTCTTCCTCAGTCAATGGATCACAAGGAACTCAACTGAGGCCGTAAGTGCAGACTGGGACAGGAAAAGTAATATGACTGGAGAGGAGACCATAAGTTTTGGGCCACTTACTCCTGCAACTTGTGTCTTCAGGTCCAGCTCAAACCCAATATCTTCCTCTTCCTCGTCTTCTTCTTTTTTTTTTTTTTTAGTTGTTATTTGTGTGAAAATTTACAGAGCAGTGCACATATACTTTGTTTCATTACATTGACTACAATTTACCACAATGCAACAGCTCCCTTCCCATTTCCTCCCCATAGTTTCATCTTCTCTGTGTCCTTCCCTCCATATACTCCTGCCTCCTGAGCTATGTCCCTATGCATACACAGCCCTTCTATCCTCCCATGATTATTCTCTCCAAGTAGTGTGTCTACTTAGTGTAAATGTTTACTTCATATACCTGTCTTTTGTTTGGCTGGAAGCCACAAGTGTGGGTTCATTTCCAGACCTGAAGTGTAGCAAGGGGCAAAAGTCTCAGTGGTTCCACTAGGCTGTATCAGAGCAGCAAACCTGGTGCCCTGCTTTTATTTTTGCAAATAATTTTGAGTTTTGTTCCACATTGTTCTCCCTCTCTATCCTGGATATCCTACATAGATATCCCTCTGAGTGGTTGACAATGGTAGCCAGGCACCATCTAATTCTTCTGGTCTCATAGTTGTATAGACTGTGGATTGCATGGTGTACCAGCTGCTAGGACTAATTTCTTCCATGAATCTTTGTTTTTCTTCATTCTTCTTTGTTCTGGATGAGGAGAGACCCATCGTTGCAACTAGATGGCTGCTTGCAAGATCTATCTGACAACGGCTATGATATCCCTTGTTCCACGTCCTCTTCTGAATCTGGCTTGAACCTCTGGAAGTTCTCTGTCAATATACTGCTTCAAACGTTTCTGAATTATCTTCAGTAAGATCTTACTTGCGTGCGATATTAATCATATTGTTCTATAATTTCCACATTCTGTGGGATCACCTTTCTTTGGAATGGGCACAAATATGGATCTCTTCCAGTCAGTTGGCCAGGTAGCTGTCTTCCAAATCTCTTGGCATAACTGAGTGAGTGCCTCCAATGGGGCATCTGTTTGTTGAAATATCTCAATCGGTATGCCATCAATTCCCGGAGCCTTGTTCTTCTCCAGTTCTTTCATTGCAGCTTTGACTTCTTCCTTCATTACCACTGGTTCTAGATCATATGCCACTTCCTGAAATGGATGAAGATCGATCAGTTCTTTTTGGTACAGTGACTCTGTGTATTGTGCCATCTTCTCTTGATTGTTTTTCTAATGTTGAACCATCCTTGCATACCTGATATGAACCCCACTTAGTCATAATGAATTATTTTTTTGATATATTGTTGGAGTCTATTGGCTAGGATTTTCTTGAAGATTTTTGTATCTACGTTCATGAGGAATATTGGTCTGTAGTTTTCCTTTTGAGTGATGTTTTTGCCTGGTTTTGGTATCAAGGTTATGCTTGCTTCATAAAATGAGTTAGGGAGGATTCCATCCTTTTCTATGCTTTGGAATAGTTTGAGTAGGATTGATGTCAATTCTTCTCTGAATGTTTGCTAGAGTTCTCTGGTGAAACTGTCTGGGCCAAGATGTTTTTTGTTGGTAAATTTTTGATGACCTGTTCAATTTCTTCTTTTGTTATGGATCTGTTCAACTTTTTCACATCAGTCTGTATTGGTTTAGGTAAGTGGTATGTGTCTAGAAATCTGTCCATTTCTTCTAGATTTTCAAATTAGTTGGAGTACAGTTCTTCTAGTGTCTGATATTATCCTTTTTATTTCAGTTGGTTCTGTTTCATTTCTTATTCACGTTATTTGTATTCTCTCTCTCTTTTCCTTTGTAAAATTTGCCAATGGTTTGTCAATTTTATTAATCTTTTCAAGAAATCAACTTCAGGTCTTGTTGATTTTTTCTTTTTTTTTTTTTTTCTATTTTATGTTTCATTGATTTCTGCTTGAATCTTTATTATTTCCTTTCTTCTGGTAACTGTTGGCTTTTCTTGCTGTTTGTTTTCTAATTGTTGGAGGTGTTGATTTTAAGTGTTGATTTTGGCTCTTTTTTCTTTTTTGATGTGTCTATGTATTGCTAGAAATTGGCCTCTGATCACTGCTTTTGCTGTGTCCCAAAGATTTTGGTATGTTGTATTTTCATTCTTGTTTGATTAAAGGAAGTTTTGAATTTTTATTTTTATTTCTTCTCTTAACCAATCTTTTTAAAGGAAGGTATTGTTCAGTTTTCATGTGTTTAATCTTTTTCCATTGATCTTTAAAATTAGAAATCTTGTTTATTTATAATTTTATAGCATTAAGATCTGAGAAGATGCTTTGCAGTATTTCAATGTTTTTTACTTTATTAAGACTTGCTCTATTTCCTAACATATGGTCTATCATGGAAAATGTTCCTTGTGCATTGGAAAAGAATGTACATTGTGCTGTTGCTGGTAAAGTGCTCTGTAGATGTCTATGAGATTAATTTCGTGTATTGTATTGTTTAGCTCTTCTGCATCTGTTGATTTTCTTTCCAGGAGTTCTATTTTACAATGAAAATTGTGTATTTAAGTCTCCCACTATGACTTGTGGAATCATCTCTTTTTTTTTTTTCAATTCTTTTAAAGTCTGATTTATGTATTTTGGGGCTCTTTCATTGGATCCATAGATATTTATTATAGTTATATCTTCTTGTTCAATTGATCCTTTAGTCATTATATAATTTCCTTCATTGTCTCATATGGTGGTTTTTTTCTTAAAGTCAATTTGGTCAGAAATTAATATTTCCACTCCTTTTCTTTGACAGTTGCCAGTTGCTTGATATATATTTTTCCAACCTCTAATTTTTAGTCTATTTTTGTCTTTTTCTCTAAAGCGTGTATCTTGTAGACAGCACATTGATGGGTTTTGTTTTCTTATCCAGGCTGCAACTCTCCATCTCTTGAGTGGTGCATTTAATCCATTATCATTCAGTATAATTATTGACAAGTATGAATTGGTCAAAATGCTGTCATTTTGTTATGTGTTTTGTCATGGTGTCCCTGGTTTCTTTGTTCCATATTATTTTCTGTGCTGAGCTCATAATGTTCATGAATGGTGTTATCATTTCCATTGTTGCTGTTATTTTAGTATTTGCTGAATATTTTTTCTTGTGATGTGAAGTTTTTATTTTTCTTTGAGGATACTCTGTGATTTATAATTTTCTCCCCGAGTTTACAACAGTCCATTGTATCTTGCAACCCTCTTGACTTCTTCACCATTTAGAAGTTCTGTAACTACACAGTATTTTCTCTCTTTTTGGTTTGTAGTTGTCCTCATTTGCCAATTGATGTCTCTTGTTCCCTGTTTACACTCTTGTAACTTATTTCACTTTGGATATGACCATAGCTATGGTTTCTGGGTTATGTCATCTTGTGTGATAATGGTCAGTTGTTGTTTGGTATTTTTGCTTCTCTGTTCAAAAGACTCTGTTTAGTATCTCTTGTAAGGTTGGTCTGATTTTAACAAATTCCTTTAATTTCTGCTTATCTGGAAATCTCCTAATTTCACCATCATATTTGAGGGACAACTTTGCTGGGTATATAGTTCCAAGTTGGAAATTTTTCTCTTTCATGATTTTATGTATACCTTTCAATTGCCTTCTCACTTGCATGCTTTCTGCTGGGAAATCAGAGCTTATTCTTACTGGTTGTCCTTTGTAAGGAACCTTTTGTTTTCCCGTTCTGCTTTCATGATTCTTTCTTTGTCTTTGGTTTTGATGAGTTGATGATCTTGGTGATTTTAGTTTGGGGTCTATTGTGTTTGCGGTGTGTTGGTCTTACTAAGTGGATATATTCTCATCTTTCATTGTATCAGGGAAGTTCTCGTCCAACAAATCTTGGAAAATTTTCTCAGTGGTTTTCTTTTTCTCTTCCTGTTCTGGAATTCCAATGACACATAGGTCATTCTTTTTGATGGTATCCCACATGAACCTTAGGCTTTCTTCATTTTGTTTTGATCTTTTTCTGATTGATCCCTTTCCACAGAAGTATCCAGGTATTTGTCTTCAATCTCATTAATTCTGTCTTCCATTGTATCAGTTCTACTCCTTTGCCCTTTCAATGTGTTATCTATTTCTGATAATTTAGTATTAATCTTCTGGATTTCTATCTGTAGATTTTGAATCATCTTTATTTTTTCATTTTGTTCTTTGTATTTTCTTCTGAGTGAGCTCTGGTAGCATAGTGCCTAAGGCACTCGACTGCTAACCAGAAGGCTGTCGGTTCAAATCCACCAGCCACTCCCAGAAGGAAGGTTGGGCAATCTACTTCCATAGTGACACTGCCTCAGAAACCCAAGGAGGGGTCACTATGAGTCGGGTCTGATTCAACGGCACACAACAACAACATTTTCTTCTGAAATTGTTCTAGGTCTTTGTCTGTTTTTTCCTTAACTTTTTCAATGTTTTCCTTGATATATCTCTTAATTCTTTGAAGATACCTAAATAAAATTCTTTTGAATTCCTTATCAGGGAGTTTCAATGGTGCTTCTTCCTCAGAGATGTGTTCTGGGTCTATCTCCTACTCCCTTGTTTCTACCACTTTATCCTGCTTCTTTGTGTGGACTGTGATGGTCTGTTGTCTCTGACATATAGTGATGTTGTTGTATTTAGATCTCTGTTAACTGTTTGTGAAGAACAGCTAAGGGTAGGTCAGGCTCTTCTTGGTGGCTGTTTATCATTGGCCCATTGTTGCAGAAGGAAGTGGTGGCTCTCAATCGTTAAGTGATGCTGCAAGAGGTGTAGGTGTCCTTGTATCATATGGGCACTATTGCTGTTTCCCACTCATTCAGAAAAAAATAGCAATTGAATAACTATCAAAAAAGTAAAACAAGTAGACAAAAAACAAACCATGTAATCAAACAGGAACAATAACC
>NW_006921856.1:4751763-4768666 GCF_000298275.1 Orycteropus afer afer | reverse complement strand
GGAATGTACTTGCAGTTTCTGGCAAGTGGAGCTTATTCTTAAATCCCTGGAATCTGGGATAATGTTGTTGCTTTAAATATCCAAAATGGTCCAACCACTTGTAAACATTCAAAATGGCAGCAGCCTCTGGATAGGCAAAAGTACACAGCTCAGCGCATCTTCCTCTTCACTGCTTCCCCTTTTATTCACCAGCCACCAGTGCAGTACTCTTTGGAGTCCCTGGCTAGCAGAGATGATTTTTATGTTAATCTTTGGTCCTAACACCACTCGGCAATATCCAAGCTGTCTGTGCCATCAGGATCCTTACAGACTGCAGCTCTGTATATCTCCTTTTTTGGTGTTTCCATACAAATTTTTCTGTTAGTTGGAGTTTAGTCAACTTCTATATCCTTCCCTTCAAAGCTCAGGTCCCCAGGATTATCTTCTGTGTCTGTGTTAATTGGTTCCCCTTTTCTTTGTTGAAGAGGGACTGTGAAGTCTTTCTGCCTCTTCCACCATCTTACCGTAACTCCTCAAACCCAATGTCTTATATATCACTTCCATTTAATGATGGAGTGCTGCTGTGCACATCCAATTTTATGATTCTATGGGGCAAGCAACACTCAGTTTATGTTGGGAAGCTCTGGCTGCATGGTGACTTTATGGTACATGGTTAGGCATTTAGTATCAGGAAAGGCCCAGTAATACACCAGACACTGTTTCTCAAAACAAGAGTGTATATCTACAGGGTATGGCAGGATTTTCTTTCAAAATCCTAAGGATCTGTGCTGTGATTCACCAATAGGGGCCTGCCCAAAACTCCAAGAAGCATCTCTATCTGTCATCGACACTTCAAGTCACATTGGATCAGCCAGATCTTATGACCCAAGTGACAGACCAGCTTGCATGGCTTCCTGACTTCTTTTGTTCTGGGCCACACTCAAAACTAGCAGCTTTTTGAGTTAGTTGATAAATAGGCCAGTGCAGCACACCCAAGTAAGGGAAATGCCACCTCAAAAATCCAAAGACGCATTGTGTCTCCTTTTTAGTTATGAGAGGGGTCAGATGCAATAACTTATCCTTTACTTTAGTAGGAATATCTCAATGTGCTCCACACCACGGGATCCTTAGAAATATCACTGATGTGAAAGGTGTCTGAATTTTTGTCAGGCTTATTTTCCATCCTCTAGCATGAAGTGTCTTAACAATATGTCTAGAGTCCTTGATACATCTTCACTACTAGGTCCAATCAGCATGATGTAATCAATATAATGGACCAGTGTGATGTCTTGTGGAAGGGAAAAGCCATCAAATTCCCTCCAGACTAAATTATGACATAGTCCTGGAGCATTGATACACCTTTGAGGTAGGACAGTGAAAGTGTATTGCTGGCTTTGCCAGCTAAAGACAAAATGTTTCTGATGATCCTTCCAAACCTAAATAGAGAAAAAGCCATTAGATAGATCAATAGCTGCATACCAGGTACCAGGAGATGTATTAATTTTCTCAAGCAATGAAACCACATCTGTAAAAACAGCTACAATTGAAGCCATCACATGGATATGTTTATGATACTCCACTGTCAATCTCTAAGGTCCATCTGTTTTTTACACAGGGCAAATAGGCAAGTAGGGTTTGTGGTGTGAATTGCCACTCCTGCATCTTTCAGATCCTGGATGGTGGCACTAATCTCTGCAATCCCTCTAGACATGTGATGTTGCTTTTGGTTTACTCTTTTTCAAGGTAGGGGTAGTTTTAATTGTTTCCACTTGGCTTTTTTTTTTTTTTTTGCCATAATAGCCCTTACTCCACATGTTAGGGATCCAATTTGGGCATTCTGGTACTTGTTGAGTATCTGTATTCCAATTATGCATTCTGGAACTTGGGAAATCATTACAGGATGGGTTCAGGGACTGTGATATAGACCTGAGCTAAGATTCCATTGGTAACTTGACTTCCATACACTTTTACTTTGATAGGTGGGCAACAGAGATGTTATGTGTCTCCTGGAAGTAGTGTCAATTCAAAGCCACTATCCAGTAATCCCCCAAAATTCTGATTATTTCCTTTTTCCCAATGAACAGTCACTCTCCTAAAAGGCTGTAGATCCTTTTGGTGAAGGCTGGGAGAAAGATTAACAGTATAACTTTTTGGCAGTGTGGTGGTGTCCTTCCAAAGGAACTTTCATTCAAGGTGTGTGTTTCTATAAAATGGCTCAAGTCTTGGAATTGTTTAAGGAGCTACAATTCTCCATTCTGGAGATTTAAGTTATACTGCTGATCACTTGATGCAGATTGTTCTTCTTGTGCACATCAACTAAATATTTACTGGGTTTCCCATCTATTTCACTGCTAAAGGCACTAAGCCTAAATTCCCAATGTTGTAAGTCCAGGTGAGTCAGATTATTCTGATCATTGCTTTGAGTCTGCTGTCCTTACAGTAACCACACCCACCTTGTCTTTGACCATTAAGTGCTGTCACAGCATATTTGTTGGTCATGATTTCTTATCCGTTCTGTTACTCTGTCTCTTGACTGGTGCATTTAATCCATTTATATTCTGTGTAATTACTGATAGGTATAAATTTACTGATGTCATTTCTCTGTATTTTGTTTTGTTGTGGGTGTTTCTTTATTCAACATATTTTTCTGTACTGAAGTCATTTTCATTTAAGGATTTTCTTATCGTTCATTTTCCTTCATTGCTATTTTTTTAGTGTTTATTGAGACTTTATTATTTCGTTCTTTAATTTTTTGTGAGAAAGTTCATTAATTTTGTTTTAATTTCCCCTGTAATTACTATCTCCCAAGTTTAAAGCAGTCTGTTCTATCTTGATATTGTCTTTATTTTATTTCCATTTGTAAGTCCTTTAACTACATATTTTATTCCTTCTTTTGGTTGTTTGCAGTTATCATCATTTACAAATTGACATCTCTGGTTTACTATTTTCAGTCTTGCAGTTTTATTTTATTTTTGCTATTTCTATATCTAGGTTGATTTACACACAATGTTGTCATACTGGACATATAATTTTTGTTGGTAATTTTTTTTTTCTTTCAGAATTCTATATGTGTCATCACATTACCTTCTTGTCTGCATGGTTTCCACCAAGAAGTCAGAACTTAGTCCTGTTGTTCTTCCTTTCTAGGTGACTTTTCCTTTTTCCTGAGCAGCTTTTGTGATTCTTCATTTTCTTTGGTTTGGAAAGGTTGATTATGATATGTCTTGGTAATTTTCTTTTGAGGTCTATCCTATTTGGGATGTTTTGAGCTTTTTCAGTGCATATCTTCTCATTTTTTATGATATTAGGGGAGTTTTTTTTCCTTCCAACAAATCTTCAACAATTTTCTCTCCTTTTTTTTGTTTCTTCCTGTTCTAGAATTCCAATCACATGTAATTTCTTGCTCTTGATGGTGTTCCAAATAATTTTTAGTGTCTCTTCGTTCTTTTTTTCTATTTTCCCCAAACACATTAGTAGTAAGAGATTTGTGGTCAATTTTGCTAACTCTGTCTTCCACTGATTCAATTTTATTCCTTTGTATTTTGGATTTCTGAAATTTTAGTATTATTCTTTTGCACTTCTATTTGCTATTTTTGTATAATTTCTAACTTTCCCTTTGTTTTGTAACTATATTCTTGTATTTTTCCCCTGAATTCTTCATTGTTTTATCTATGTTCTCATTGATTTTTTCTGTGAGTTCCTTGAACTTTCTCTTAATCATCTGAAGGTATCTAAATATAAATCTTTTGAATTCCTTATCAGTTAGTTCCAATCCGACTCATAGCAATCCCTCTTTGGGTTTCCAAGGGGATGTCACTATGGAAGTAGACTGCCCAATCTTCCTTCTGAGGAGTGGCTGGTAGGCTTGAACCACCAGCCTTCTGGATAGCAGTCAAATGCCTTAGGCACTATGCCACCAGAGCTCCTAAATATAAATCTTTTGAATTCTTTATCAGGTAGTTCCAATAGCATTTCATCCTCCCAGAAGATTTTCTGGTCCTAAATTTTGCTCTCTTGTTTGAGGAAATTTGTTGTGTGTGTGTGTGTGTGTGTGTGTGTGTGATTTGATTTTATCTGTAGTCTCTTAGACATTGTATTGTTATTGTATTAATTTGTTGATTTTATGTTGATTTGCTTCACCCGTATTTTTTGTTGTGTTTGAATATATCCTAGCAACAGGGCAGGCATGTTATACTGGTCACTAGTTGGACAGCACTAGGATGCTGACCACCAGTCTCTAGACGGATTTGGTAGTGGGTGAGAATGTGGGCACAAGTCACTGATCACTGATGATACACAGCAGCTCAGGGTAGGCTGGATGGGTGTTGATCTCCATGTTTCATCAATCCAGTAGTGCTGGAGCATGTAGTGACACTCTTTCTGGCAGCAGGTGTGGCACATATGGGTGAACAGATTCACTGGCTCCCAACTGCTGGGGAAAGATAGAAAGGAAAAACAGAGTGAGGAGAGAAAAGAAGTAGAATAGGAACAAAAGAAGAAAACAAGGCAAGGGGATGAGGGAAGACCTAAGTAGAAAGAAAAATAGAAAAAAAAAGAAAAACAAACAAACAACAACAACAACAAAAATGCAGCACAGCCAAACATGGCTGTGGCAGAAATGTGGCACTCACTTCACATGATCATGCACCAAATATGGAGGGTCAATGGTGGCACTACTGAACACAGAAATGCTGGGGGGCAATGTATACCCTCAGCTAGATCAAAAAAGAAGAAAAAAGAAAAATAAATCTAGAAAGAGAAGAAGATAAAAAAGCAGAAAATAACAAGGTGAGTATAGAAAGGGAAGAACTGAGGAAAAAGAAGAAAAATACTGTTGCAAATGTTAGCTGTCAAACAAAGCTGCAGCGGGAACATGAAGCTCACCCTGAGGTACATGCACTGCTGTCCATGGAAGGGTGAGGGCAGGTGCTACTGACCATGAAGAAGGGCAGGCATCTGCTCTATGAGATAAGCAAGAATGGGGTGTGGTGAAGAGAAAGAAAAAAATAAGAAGGAAGAGGAAAACAAGAGGAAGAAGAGGGAAGAATGAAGAACAAAGGGGGGGGGGACAAAACCCAGCACAGTACTTACAATAGTGCCGTCCACCAAAGATGACTGTATAGGTATGTATAGGTATGAAGGAGCACTCACCTCCAACCAGGACAGATAAGGTTTGGGCATTGCTAACTGCTTGGGTAGTAGGGGGCAGGAACACCTGTTCTTTGGGATCCAAAAGAAAAAAGAAAAAGGATAAGGAAAGAGGAAAAATAAAAAACAAAAGGAAAGGAAAAAATAGAAGAGAAAAGGGGAGAGAGGGAAGAACCAAGCAGAAAGATAAAGAAAAAAAGAGGAAAATAAAAGTGGCATAGCCCTGGCTGTGGAGGGAGTTTCATGAGCCATTGAGTGGGTGGAAGTGGGAGGGCCACATCTCTGGCCACCAAGAGGTAGTGCAAGGTAAGGGGAGAGGTCACATCTCTCTGGTCACCCTATCTCCAATGTGGGTGCTGGTGGAGTCCTGGGCAAGCAGAGCTGGTTATCTGGTTCTTGCTCTGATCAAAATGCTGCTTGCCATAACTCAAAATGGACTCACTGTGCTGGTTGGCAGTTTACCGCTCCTTGTTCATTGTTTTTGTTCAATCTCTTCCTCTCATCAATATTTGATCTACTTTTTTTAATCCTTTCTTTTGAAGATTTTCATTCCAGGATTGTCATCCTCCCATTTCATTTGGTTTCTTGAGCCTTTGTTGTAGAGGATCTGGAGAGTGTATCTGCATAGTCTGCCATCTCGGATCTTCTCCAAAATTTACCATTTTAAAATGAATAATTCAATGTGGTTTAATATATTCACAATGTTGTACAACCATCACCTTTATCTAATTTCAAAACATTTTTTTATTTTTATTTTTTGCACCCCACAGGCGCCCGGGGGTTCCCGCCCCCACGACACGGGGCGCTCGCGCGCGCAGCGCCCGCGCGGCAGACGCTGGCCGGAGGGTGCGGCGGCGGCGACCCGGCCTGGGGGCGGAGTCCGGAGGAGATGCGACGGGGGAGGACCGCCCGACTCCCAGCGGGCCCGCAGCCGCCCCGAAGCGCAGCGGACAGGCGACTCCCGAGGGTCTTTAAACCTCCGCGCCGGGACACGCTAGGTACCTGGACCGGGTGGTGGGCGAGAGGGTGGGCCCCAGGCGCCGCTTCGACGCGGACCCAGGCTACGCGCAGCCGCCCAGCGGGACGCGGGACCCGCGACGCTGCCCGCCCATGACAGGGAAAGGCCCCCGCCGCCGCCCCACCGTCGCCGCCCGGGCGTGACCCGTGTCCCGCCCGGAAACGCGGCGGCTTGCCCCCAACCGGCTCCCCGCCACTGACCCACCTCCTCCTTCCCTCTCTCCGCCCTGCCTACCAAACCCGACCTGGAGGCACCGGATGGGCGAAGCTCAGGGACTAATTTCAAAACATTTTATCACCATAAAAGGAGACCCTTTACCCATTAAGTAGTTTCTCTTCCTTTCCCCTTACCCGAGGCCTTGGTAATGAGTAATCTGCTTTCTGTCTTTATGGATTTATATAATCTGGATATTTCATATAAGTGGAATCATACAATACATGATCTTTCATGTCTGGCTTCATTTATTCAAACTTTATCCACATCACAGCATGGCCCAGGACAGGCAAGCCATGCTAATGATGGTCATCAGGGGAGGGAAGGAGTGGTCAGTCTGGAGATGTAGTATGGTGGGGGACATCCTCATGATGGCCCTGGGTTACCCAAGTAGAGAAAGAACACAAAGCAAATTGTGAATATGGAGAGAACTCTGAGGATAGGAATGAGACTTCACCACCCTTGCCTTGCAGCCAATGGCATCTGTGCCACTTGGATTCCTGCACCCTCACCATTTCAGGCACATGAGCCAACTGCCACCTGCCACCTTCTGTGTCTCCTTGTCTGTGGGCTTCCTCTGGCCATGGAATCCTGTCTTGGCCTTCCCTGTGCAAGCCAAACTCTTACTTGTTCCTTGGTGGGGTAACTGAGGTGTCAGTCCCCACTTGGGCCCTATCTACCATACCCTCTATTGGCTGCCTCCCCTTCCCTATCTCCCACTACGGGAATTCGTGTCCTGGGAGCAAATTCCCCACTTGCACATATATCCTTATCTTGGGTATGCTGCTGTGGAGCCCCAGACTGGACCAGGGCACCATATTGGCATCTTTTGTCCTTTTTGTTGTATCCTGTGAACATGGCCTTGAGCTGCTGACAGCAAGGATCACCACCTCAGCCATATGACTTTATTGCTGAGTCAGCCAGTGTCCTTAAAATCTTCTGCTCTGGTACCTGCTCCCTGGGGGCAGTTCTTATGGGTCACAAAGGACATGTTAACTACGTCATGCCAGGGACCTGTGCCTTAGAGGTCTCCCAGGGGACTGATTTCTCTTGCTGGAATGCCTTTTAGAGGGTACATAGAGGGTCTCTGGGGGACTTGTCTTCCCCTTGACCCCAAGAGTCATATGTTCAGATACATGTTGATTTTAACTAAGTGGTGATGTTAAGAGTTACTCAAAGTGAGGGACGGCTTGAATATATTAGTAAAATCCTTTAGAGGAGCTAGTCTGCTGAGTAATGAAATTGCTGAAATAGCTGGCAGTATTTAAACCAGCATGAAAATGCAAAACAAAACAAACAAAAATCTGCCTCTCATCCAACAATTTCTCTTTTCCCTTCTTGTAGGCACTGAAACAGTGATGGCAAGGAAGTTTTTGTTTTGAGCTGTCCTGTAGCTGTTTTTCTTTGGGGTGACTGGTGAGGCTGTTGCCTGCCTGCTAGTTCATTTTCCCCATAGAAAGCAAGATCTGCTCTGTGTTGTCTTGGTGGAAGGCCTGGTGATCTTAGTCATGTCAGATGGTTTCTGTGTGTGAGTCAGAGCACTGGCATTGTAGTAGGTATCACACATGCAGACCACAAGCCAATTTCACTTCCTGTGCTGCTGCACTTCCTGCCTTGGTCCTTTGATTCCTGTTTCACCCCACAGTTGACCCTGGCAAGGTCCCAACCACACTCCTCACCGCACATTGATATTTCTCTTCCTGCAGGCTCTCCCTATTTCCAGAAGAGCTTGCTGCTCACACTCCAGGTGGGCAAGTCTGGGGAATTCACACCTGGGAGCAACCTGCAGAAGGTGTTGGAGGAAGCTTGTCAAAGCTTGTCAGTGCTTATCTACTCCTTGTCTGTGCTGGGAGGCCTATGAAGTACACAGTTTCCAGAGCTCCTCTGCAGAGCCAGCTTCCATCTCCCACATGCATAGCACACTTTTGTGACCACCTTTTTACCCCATCACTGCTCCTCACCCCTACTGGTATTTCCTGCACCTCTCCACACTACTTGTACTTCAATCCTTGACTTGAATGTGGGGAACTTGACCTAAACACATGACCAGAAATTCATTTTCTAAAGTAGGCTTGATTGGTTACATGCAGGATCACACACCATGGCTTGCCACCACTTCTAGAAAAGTTACAAATCCTTTGTGCATTGTGAAGATATTTCACATCCATCCCTCTGCTTCCTTATCATCCTCATTTCTAGTCAGTCCCAACTCATTTCCTCCACCCTGCTTGATATTCTTAGCATCCTCAAGCCCTTCATGCTGGATCCTGCCTCTGAACTTGGCACGTCTTGTTTCTCAACAAAAAAAGGAAGGCTCTTGACCTACTGGGCTCAACTCCAAGGTCAGTTCCTTGGATACCTCCTTCTATTTTCCTGAGCATGTAACCATATTTTAGTTATGACTGGGAATAAATTGTTGATTCTGTTAGCTGCCTTCAAGTTGGTCCTCTACTCATGGCAATCCAATGCACAATGGAATGACACACTGCCTCATCTTGTGCCTTCCCCATGAGGGCTTACAGATTGCACCATTGTGATCCATTGAGTTTTCATTGATGGTTTTTTGAAAATAGATCATCAGGCCTTCCTTCCAACTCCCCCTGACTCTGTAAGCTCTGCTGAAACCTGCACATAGTAAGCCTCCACTGGCAGATGGGTGTTCACTTTGTGTGAGTTGCATTGGCCAGGAATTGAAACTAACAGGGAAGGTGAGAATTCTACCTCTGAACTGCTGATGCCTGAGGGTTAAATGATCTTCCTTATTTTATTGTCTACTGGCTTATTATCCATATCCCCTACCCCCAGGTGGGGAACTGTAACTGTCATCTTGTCTCCATCCTTGGCATCAACCCAGGGCTTTCTTGACACACACTATGGCCTATAGATGCCTGTCTGTTTGTTTCAAACTCTTGAATAGTTCCACATATGCAGAGATAGAGCACAATTCCACTTTTTGGCAGCCTCAGGTTGTGAGTGAAATTCTACCGTTCATTGAAGGTGAGAAATTTAAATACATTTGAAAATTGCTGTCTACAAACTGTGTCCTAACCTATAGGTAGTCCCCAGATTACAAATGAGTTTCATCCCTAAGTCTGTCTTTAAGTTGAATTTGTACACAAGTCATAGCAGTTAGGTATGGTTTATATCTAACATTTGATTAGTCAAATATTTATCTTAGTATATAGTATATTGTATACATTTCTATGTGTAAAAAATAACAAGGAAACACTTCTAGATACACTAAAACATCTTTAACATAATACAGTAACAATAATGTTTTGAGGCACAGCAAAAACTAGTGCCCATTTGTTACTACAAGCCATTGTATGAACCTCAAATCTTCAATATAATAAACTTTATGGGTTGTATACACAGAAGTCAGATGCTCATAACCTGGGGACTGCCTGTATTAAATACAAATATCTCAGTCTTCAGGAAATAAGCCTGCTGCACACATGCCAGCCTTTTCCTGAATGATGGATTTCAGCACCCAGGTACTCCTGAGATTGGCACAGCAGGGACCCTGTGACAGGCAGGACCAAAGACCATGGTCTCTTGAACAGATGATGGCAGATGCAGTGCTCTATGAATTGTGAGGGTGCTTTTTTTGATTTTTGTTATGTGTTGATTTATGTCTGCTCAAAAGATACATTCAAGTCCTAATCCCTGGTACCCATGAAGGTGAACCCTTTTGGAAATAACTTTTTTTTGCAGATATATAAGTTAAGTTCATATGTGGTCATAATAAAGTAGAGTGAGATTTAAACCAATGTCATTAGTATCCTTATAAGATGAGAAGAGGAAACATACCCATGTGCTGATGGAGGCAGAGATTGGAGTGATGCTGTCAGAAGTCAAGGAAAGCTGAGGGCTACCAGAAGCTAGAATAAGCAAGGAAGGATTTTCTACTAGAGCCTTCAGAGGAAGCATGGTCCTGCGAATACTCTTATTTCAGTCTTTTAGCCCCCAGAAATATTAAAGAATAAATTTCTATTATTTTATGCCACCCAGTTTATTGAACTTTATTATGGCATTCACAGGAAACTAATACAGTTCTCTTTTAATTTTAATTCACAGTCTCAAAACTTCTCAGAGGAGCCTAGTTATCTTATTTGCCTGTCACTACTGAACATAGTTGCTCCTTCATCTTCCAGAGGTGCTTACCCTAATGTTATGAGTGATGTTTGCCCTACACTGGCAAGGACTAATGGCCACTTTGTTCTGCCCTCCTCTGATTCCATGATAATGAGGGTGACCGTGCCAAAAGTGGAGTTCCAGGCCACAGGGTAGCCCCTGGTGCCAGAGCTCCACCTGGGGGATGAGTGGGAGGAGCTGCCACACGCATTCCAGCCACACATGTGTGCTACTTGCTTCTGTTCATAATGCCAAGCACAGTGACTCCCAGCCTCCCCACTCGCCACTGCTGCCAACTTGCCAGCATGGGGTAAGCCCAGCCCTACATCTTAGGAGACATTTTCTTCTCTTTGGTAAAGGTCACTTTGGGTTTGTTCTAATGAGAAGTTTTAGGCTTTTTTTCCTCTTCAAAGACAGAGGAATAGTAGTTTTGTTTTCTCTTCTTTAAAAAACTCTCTTCTAAGGTGGAAAATAACAGTGTGGAGAGAAACAGAGAAGGAAAGAGAATGAGAGTAGGAAATAAACAGAAAGGGGAATGAGGGAGAAAGAGGAGGAGATATAAGGAAGGAGAAAGTGGGCAAGAGAGCTATACAGAGACAGTGAGTAAGGGGAGTGAGAAAGAGAGGAAGGAGTAAGGGGAACAGAAAGACAGGTTAGGAGGGAGAGAGGGAGAAAGAGAGAAAGGGGTGAGAGAGAGATTTCAGCTGGGACAGGCTATTTTTCCCAAGAATAGAAACACAAACCACAGCCACATACATTTTGGCCAAGTGGGATGGATAAAAAAATAATGTTTGTTCATCAGCTATTCCAGGAATGTGTGTTCTTTTTATCATAGCTGATAGTGTCCTTTTCCTGAGAAAAGTCCCAAATAGACAGAATTGGCTGGGGCAGAAAACATTCAGAGTGTCTAATGTCCACTCTATGGAGTACTTGTGGCCTCTGCCCAGGAGCAGATGGTCCCTCTCTCCCTCACTGGAATAACAATAAAACTATCAAAAGAGATAGTTCTGTAATCAAGCATCTGTCACACCTGGTTGTGAGGTCCTGCCAGGGCTCCTGATAGCAGAACCATCCTCAGAGCTCGGGTCAAGCTGTGGCTTGGCACAACACACAAGCTCAGCCTTATCAACAACCAAAGCACTTCCCCATGATGAACTTCAAAATGATTGCTGGGTGGTTCCTTTCCCTCTTTGTCACTCTCCTGCCATCACACAGGCTCCAAATGGTGGGAAGAAGAAGTAAGGAAACTAAGTCCCATGGAATCTGTGGAGTGAACAGCTGGGGAACTGTAAACTTCCTGAGTTCTTGCTCCTGAAGCCTGGGTCCTCTACTGTGTCCACTCACCCTACAGATGCAGCATATCCCAGGCTAGAGAAAATGTTACATGTGGTTAGGCCCAGATGCCCAGACTGCCTGGAGGGTAGGAAATTAAACTTTTTGGAGTGGGACTTGGGTATCAAAGGGCTGTCAAGCTCCTGGGTGATTGTCATGTTTAGACAAGGATGAGATGTTTGGCTTTGCAGAAAACAAGACCTAAAACTCTGCACAAAGCTCAATTTACAGGACACTTACTTACCAGCTGGTTCCTGCTTGCATCCCCTCCCTGGTGTCCAGGAGTCCACCTACCTGCCCCCATCCTGTCCAGAGCACCTGCTGCTTTCTCCTAGGTAGCAGTGCTTGCCTTTTCAGTTCTCCTGCTCCACTCTTCCACACCCATCATTTCCCCACACTATGGGAAGAGTGATCTTTTCAATCACCATTCTGCCTGCCCTCCATGGTACATGCACTTAACAAACTTTTATAAGCTCTCAGTGACTTCAGGACAAAGGTCAAAGCACTGAAAGTGGCCCCAGAGCTTTAACCTCCCCAGCCTCCTCCGTTTTTGTTCTCTAGTGCTGCTCTAACAGAAAATACTACACACAGGGATTTATTCTCTTACAGTTTTTGAGACTATCAGTTCAAGTTCAAAGTGCCAGCTCCAAGGGTTGGGTGAAGGCCCCTTGACTTTGGCTTCAGCTCTGCCTCTTGCTTGCCTCCGACTGAAGCTGAAGGTTTCTCTTAGCTCTGGCAGCTGAGACTGATGAATGCAAGGTTGACAAGTAAAATGGCGCTCCCAAGATTATCAAACAACATGGTAGGCCACCACTTAAACAGTCCCAAGATTGGCAGACAACATGGCCAACCAATGATGTCTTGGCCAAATGTAGGACTGAGGTGTGCTAAGAAGCTCAGAGACCTTTCTCAAAGCTTCTTTTTGTATACTGGAATCAGACCACATCCCTAAGGCAGCTCCTCCGCTGCTCACTGTAGATTCCACCATGGAGTTGATTACTAGTCTCATCGCAGGGAATAACTGCATCCAGCTGCCCAGCCACTCAAAACCAGGTCTAGCCAAGTTGACACATAACTTTAACTACCATGATGCCACACCTCTCAACTTGGCTCCTATGCAGATCTCCTTCATTGGATGTAACAAGTCTTTTAGACCATCTGAGTGGTGACCTCACTCCCTTGGCCTGATGGGCCTCATTCCTCTGTCCCTTGGGCATGGCAGCCCTACCCCCTCACATTTGAGCAGCAGCTATGGCCCCATCCACTGGCCTTCATGAACAGCAACCACACCTCCAGAACCAAGTTAGTGAAGGTCTGACTATTTGAAACCTAGGAGTCTGTGGTGGTTCCAACCCCAGAGGCCATGGTCCTACCCTCTGAGGCTTAGACCGCTCTGCTTTCAATTTCCTCTGCTTTCAATTTCTTCCAATTAATGCCCAAAGGCAACCCACTCCATTAGGAAGCTTCGTGCCCAAATGCACTCAGATTTCTTGCTCTGGGAGCCAGTAAACCTGTGTCTCTGTCTTGTGGCAGTCGCTGCCAATTAGTGCCCAAAGGCAACCCACTCCCTCAGGAAGCTGCCTAGCCAAAGGCATCCAGCTTTCTCCTCCATGGACTGATAATTCTGTTACTCTGTTTCATGCTAGTCTCTCAGCTCTGCTGCTGCTATCTCCCAGCCATGCCTCTGCTAGTCCCAAGATTGTCAAGTAATATGGAAGGCCACTACTTAAATAGTCCCAAGATTGGCAGACAATATGGCAGACCAATGATAACTCAGCCAAATGCAGGATTGAGATGTTCCAAGAAGCTCAGAGACCTTTCTCAAAGCTTCTTTTTATAGACTGGAAGCAGACCACATCCCTAAGGCAACTACTCAGCTTCTCACTGCAGATTCCACCATGGAGTTGGTTACCAGTCTCATTGTGGGGAATAACTACATCCAGCTGCCCTGCCACTCAAAACTAGGCCCAGCCAAGTTGACACAAAACCTTAACTACCACAATTCAATCTCTTGTCAGCTTGGCTCCTATATAGAGATATTCATTGGGTAGCCTGAATCTCCTAGTCCATCTGAATGGCAACGTCACCCCCTTGGCCTGGCAGGCCCTGTGGTACTGAGAGTGAGATACAACTACATCCAGCTACCCACACACTCAAAACCAGCCTCAGCCAATTTGACACACAACCTTACCTACTACATCCTCTCTCTATGATCAGCCATGTGGCCTTCACCCTTCAATTCTTCAAAGATACCTGGCTTCATCCTTATTTAAGTGTTTTGCACATGTTGTTAGGAGCTCTAGTAGCGTAGTGCCTAAGGCACTTGACTGCTAACCAGAAGACTGGTGGTTCAAACCCACCAGCCACTCCTAGGAAGAAAGGTTGGGTAATTTACTTCTGTGGTGATACTGCCTCGGAAACCCAAGGAGGGGTGGCTATGAGTCGGGGCGATGGCACATAATAACAACAAGCACATGTTGTTCCCCTCTATAGTACTCCATTCCACCCCCAGTGCTATTCTTCCTTCAGAGCTCAGCCTACTCCAGTTTCTCTGGGATGCTTTCCCTGACCACCATCCCACTCACCAATATATCTCTTCTGTCATATGATCTCATGGCCCTGTGTACATTTCTTTTCACCAAGTGCCAAAGGGGCAGGGAGTCTGCATCTTCTGACCTCCTCTAACCCCACAAGAGGAAGACAGAATCACCACCAGTAGCCCAAGGCCTATTCCTGCAAGGCCAGACATGCTGCCTCCTTCCAGCCCTTTCACCAACCCTTACACCAACTGTTCCTCTCACAGCATCACCACCTCTCTGCTGCGTTTGATAATTCGCTGCAGTGGCCACACAGAGATAAAAGATTATGGGGTTTATTAGGGAAGCAACAGGCTACAATTTCAAGTTCAGAAATGCACTCAGTCTCTTGCAGCCAGCCATCTCACGTAGCAGCCAGCAGTCTCTTTCTCAGCAGCATGTGTCTCTCGTATCTCTCTCTCAGCAACATGTGGCCCTCACATCTCTCTCTCAGCAAGTGCATGTCTCTCAGGAGTGCATCTCTCTCAGAAGTATGTCTTTCTAAGCCATCAGTCAGAGAGACTCCTTCTGCTCTAGGAGGGATCCTTTTGAGACTGGCAGAGTGGCCAAACTAACCAATCCCAACAACCGAATTCTAAACAACTGAGAGAAAGAGAGAGCGAACTTCCCAGAAGAATGCTTTGTGCCACATGCAACAGAAATACCTCAGGTGGATAACTTTAACAATCAGAAGCTACTCAGTTGCTCACGGCAAATTCCACCACAGGGTTTACAGAGACTTATGGCTAGAAAAGGCACACTATGTAATTTACTACACCACACCTTGTGTGTGAGTATCTGCTCTGGGCTGTATACCTCAGTAAGCCATTGGCTCTAGGACGTCATACACTGTCTCTTTGCCCTCCATTTTCTCACAGTACCTGGTAAGGTGCATAGCTTATAGTAGACATTCAATAAATCCGTGCAAAATAATTGAGTGGTTTCCTGTAGTTGAGCCTGTGTGAAGATACTTGGTGATATCCTTCTTTATTCCCTGGCCTACCCCTATGGGTCTGTCTGATCTCCTGGTTCTGACCATCTCATATCTGACCTGTCCCATTGCTGACAAGGCTCTGGTTATCAAATATGCTTGCAGCTAGCATGAGTTTTACTTTCCTTCCCTGGGCTGTTGGCCTGAGGTTACATGAATCTCACTGCTGCTCGTTCACAGCTGTCAGCAGGGTTGGGGGAGGCTGTAATGGTGTCTCAATGAGGATGTTGCCCTTATCATATTTGTGGGTCTTCCTCCAGTCTTCTTCTCTGAGTACATACTCCAGTTTCCCAGGGATGCTTTCCTCTTCCTCTGTGATGACTCAGACTTTATCCTTGAAGGTTGGAACTAATGTTTGGAAACTGTCAAATATAAATATGTGCCAAATTAGATGAATAAGGGAAGGTGCTGACCAAGTGATGCTATTTTGGAAATTCATCAATGTGGTCATGAAGGATCAAGGTGGCCTTTCCTTTGAGGCTTGTAAATGCACAAAGAGGAATTTCCAAAGTTGAAAGACAAAATGTGTGTTCGGTGATGCTATTTTTCACTGGTAGGCTTGGCTGCAGAGGAGACTTGTTCCTCCACTGTGCACTGCATTCATCCTGGTACTTGTGTCACTTCCAGTCCCAGTACAGGGAATAGTGCCCAAGGTTAGGTCAGTCCCTGCTGGTGCCAGCTGGGTTCTCAGCCAGGTTGGTCAGGCCTGGGGCAGCTACCTCTAGTTTTCCTGCAGACAACTTGTTTCTCACGTCCTAGAGGAAGGATGGTTAGGGCTCGTTGTGGTCATCTTGCAAGCATTCTGCTTCTGGGCTTGAGCCATTCAGGCCAGCAGAGGGTGCTGTTGTCAAATCCCAGGATGGGATGGGTGCAGTCTGAGCCTGACCTCTGTGGGTCCTGGCTTCTTTCACTCTTCCATGTTGTCAGGAGTTGTGGAAAATGTGGACTGGCAGCGCTGGCCTGGGGAGCAGAGGTCCAGAGAGTGGCTTTGTCTGAGGAGACTTGCCCCAGTAGGAACTTCCTACCTGACCCATCTGAGTATCTCCATCACCACTGTGTCCTCTGTCAGGTCTGGCCATGGAGTGGACCAGGGCGGTGAACCTGGGAGTACCACATCTTCTCAGAGGGTCACTGACCCAACATCTGAGGCCTAGGATGAAGCTCTCTGATCTACTCTTGGTGCAGGCTTCTAAATTACAAGTTATGAGGAATGACATGGAAAAAATAAAAGATAAGGGATTCTAAAAGAAATAATACCTGGAGGTTCTACCTACTCTGAATGAGAAGTTGGCCAATAAAACCTCCTTTTGAAGGTTAAATGTCAAGTTTTTGCTTTTCCTGGTTCAGGCTACTTCTTCCCAATATCAACACCTTTGTGTCAAGTTCCCCTTTGTTCAATGACATCATGGCCTCACTACTTCCACAGAGAACCTTTCAAGCCCAATTTAAGACCCTTTTCTGCTGTGAAATTGCCATTATAGTCCATATACCTGCCGCCATTTGAACTCTAGG
>NW_006921856.1:4740393-4746893 GCF_000298275.1 Orycteropus afer afer | reverse complement strand
TGCTTACCTTGCTCCCGGAGACCCGGTCCCTCTCGGGAGGGTAACAAGGGAAATTGTTCAGTGCAGATCAGTGAGTAAGCACAAGCCTGCCCGTGCTTACCTTGCTCCCGGAGACCCGGTCCCTCTCAGGAGGGTAACAAGGGAAAGTGTTCAGTGCAGATCAGTGAGTAAGCAGGGGGTAGGGGGAATGAAAAACAGTTATGCATATAGAGTAGAGAAAAACTTACCAATGAGTGTAATGGTTGATACAGCACTGAGAGGGAATTAAAACAGGAAAGATTTAAAGGCTGTACATGATGAAAGTTTTTAGAATTCTAAGTGAGAGGCTACAGGGTCTCAAAACAACCAGAGAATACAAGAGGATATTAAGAAGTATCACTCTGGTTTTTAAGTTGAATATCCTATAACATTCTTCCAGAAATCCAAGCAAAACTGAAACTAACTATTTATACTCTTGGTTTTAGGGCTATGCTTCATCGAATGTGACTTCATAGATAAACTAGTCCACATGGAGCTTTAATTTATATTTGGGTTATACAACCCCCCCTCCACACACACACAAGCACCATACAGAAATATGTATACATACACATATATATCCCTGGCTGGTAAAAATGGTTAACATGCTCAGCTATTGACTAAATGGTTGGAAATTTAAGTCCACCCAGAGGTGGCTTGAAAGAAAGTCTTGGTGATCTAGCTCTGAAAAACCAGTGAATGAAAACCTCATGGGGCACAATTCTACTCTGATGTACAAGGGTATCTTGAGTCAGACTTAAAAACTGGTTGGTTGGTTGGTTGGCACATGACTATGTAGTCTTAGAAATGTACTTTTAAGAAAATAGCTGAGATTAATCATCTCATCAGGTAAATTTAATCAACAACTCAGTTACCAACTCGGAGCTCTGATGGCATAGTGCTTAAGGCACTTGACTGCTAACTAGAAGGCTGGTGGTTCAAACCCACCAGCCACTCCTCAAAAGGAAGGTTGGGCAATCTACTTCTGTAGTGATACTGCCTCAGAAAACCAAGGAGAGGTCACTATGAGTTGGGTCCGACTCGATGGCACGTAACAACAGTTACCAACCATATGTGTCTCACATTAAAGTTAATTTTTATTCCATTTACTGACTCAGTTTTTCTATCATCTTAGTCCAGGAGGTGCAACAGTTCAGGTCTTGGCTGCTAACTAAAAGGTTTGAGATTAAAATCTACCGAGCAGCTGCATGGGAGAAAGAGCTGGCAATCTACTTCCACAAAGATTACAGCCTAGAAAACCCTATCAGTTCTACTCTATAACATGGGGTTTCTATGAGTCAGAATGAACTTGATAGTTCCTAACCACCACAAGGCAAAATATTGCAGTCCAGTTACTTTCAAAGGACATGATGAAGTTAAGTCTTTCAGCTTTAAATTTCACAGTGAACCTTGTTACAAAAATGAATCACAAAAATGGGATAGTCTTTTCTCATCTACTACAGGCAGCCCAAAGGTATATCTGAGCCCTATCAAATTAAAGTGTGTGGACTCACCAGGGTCCACGTCACCTTTGGATGAAATTAATGTAGACTAGTATCATCAGACTCCCTGGCGTATGTTCACAGAACAGCTGTTCAGGCAGCTAGGAAATGAAGTTTAAAAAAAAAAAAAAACCAAACTCACTGTTGTCGAGTTGGATCTGACTCATAGCAAACCCTCCTTGGGCTTCCAAGGTGGTATCACTATGGAAGTATATGGCCCAATCTTCCTTCCATGGAAAAATAAAATCCAATGACAAGATTGATGAGAATACCTGGCTTCTGTTTTGTGCCTATTTACCCAGAGGAAAAGCGAACAGTGGACACTGTAAAGTGTCCTTGGAATACAATCCTGGGAGTGGCTCACCTCTTTTCTATCCCTGCCGGTCCTTCTTACCTACTCCACCCAGGCTGCTGCTTTGTGTGTCTGGTTTCACGAGCCAGAAACCATCTCCTTCCAAGCAACGTTTTCCAGTGTGCTCTCTTGCTTCATCCTCCCTGCCCACACTTCCTCAGCCATTTCCTTTCTGTAAAGGAGACCTCACCCCCTTCCTGTTTTCCTGGTCACTAATAACTTCGACCCAGAGAAAGGAAATGTTCTATTGAGCCCTTTCCTTTGTCTCTGGCCTGGCTCTCTGGCTTACTAGCAGTCCTAATCCATGAGAGGAAGAAATCCTTCGGTGTTTTATAAACGAGGTACAGAGACCAATGGTGTGTATTTTAGAACTTATCTTTAGAAAGTCACAGTGCACTGGGAGCCCTTGTCTCAGGTCCAGCCTTCACATGTGACACATTGCAGAAATGTATAAGACCTGAGAAATATAATGGAGTGATGAATCATCCAGAAACATAAGCTCTAGTCACTTCTAAGGGACAGTGAATTAAATAGCTCCCAGCCTCAAATATCAAAATGAAACACTGAAGAAAAACAAAAATAAATATGATTTCCATTATGTAGGTTAGATTAAAACATATTTATATATAGTAACAAGAGCAAATTTTGGAAACCCATGTAATGTCTTTGTTCAGAATTTTTGTATACCACTGTTATTATGTACTTGTCCCCAGATGTCAGCACCATTTCACGGTGAAATGTGAAATTTCACTGTGAAATTTAAAGCTGAAAGAGACTTAACTTCTTCATGCCTTTTGAAGGTAACTGGAGTGCAATGCCTTTGCCTTGTGGTTATTAGGAACTGTGGAGTTCATTCTGACTTGTAGATACCCCAGAGTAGAAAGAGTAGAACTGATAGGGTTTTCTAGGCTGTAATTTTTATGGTAGTAGATTGCTACCTCTTTCTCCCATGGAGCCACTGGGTGGGTCCAAACTGCCAACCTGTTGGCACATTCTTAAGTGCAATGTATTTTTTCCAATATCACTTCCATGCCTATTATAGAAATACAACAGCTGGTTTCTTACCCAAAGAGAAACTGCTGGGGTTGGGGTGTTGGAAGAGATGGCCCAGTCTACTCCATTGAGGAAGGTTACAAGATGGCTTCTCAGTGGATCCCTCCCTGAGTGGCTGGTTTGGAAGGACCCAGAAGGGTAATGACAGCATTTGGCCTTTTCTCTACTTCCACCTGTACCAGAGTTTCCCTCCCAGAGTGGAGAAATATGCTGGAAGAAGTTTCAGAGTGCAAGCTAAGGCCATCCAAAATTTTTCCTTCCATAATCTCTCCGAATCAGCACAACTGCATATTTTTATTTATTTAGTAAGTGATGGAACTGGGATTTATGTATTTACTTAAAATTTTAATTGTGATTTGGGTGCAAATTTACTAAGCAGATTTGTTTTATTCTCAACACTTCATACAATAAGCAGTTCTCCTCTCTCCTCCCTGTAACAACCCCTTCCCTGTGTCCTTCTTATCTATACATTTCTGTCTGTCCAGCATTCCCCCTGTACAAATGCTTCCCCTTTGGTCTCTCATGGTTGATTCATCTGAGGACTCCATCTCCCTGGTGTAGGTGGTTGCATCTCCCTGGGATAGATGATCTGCTCATAGGATTTTCTACTATTTGGCTGAGAGATAATCCTTGGAAGTGATTCCACTTCCAGGCCCAAAGGATAATCTGGGACCACAGGCTTGAGGGTTCCACCAGTCTCTATTTGACCAGAAATTCAGGTCATTTTTGATGACTGAATATTTTTAAAATAGACGTTTGGCACATTCTTAAAACAGAAGAGGCTCCTGGATTATCAGTGGAGCAAGTCATCAGGGTGGAGAGGAGCTTTCCTGGACATTGTTTGTTACTTTTTGACCATAAGTAACACAAAATATAATAATGGTCAAGTACCCTTTTTTGGTGCATATATACAAAACATATTCATGTCCTGACATTTCATTTAAATCCCCTGACAGTACTAGAAGGAAGCTAAAAGCAAATCTCCCCAATTCCTTTAAATCAAGGCACTTATTATCACACATTATTGTTGGCCTTGAATATATGGAGACAAAAAAGAAGATGCTTCCTTGTTCTTATAGCACATACAGTGTCCAGAGTTTCTTCAACTCTGGAAGTTGTAACAAACTAAACAGAGTGGAACCAGGAGCAAAATTAGCATTTCACTGGGTTTCAATTTTGAAATGAAATCAATGTCCCTTTATAGACTGTCTTCCTCATCACATAGTCTTATTATTATTATTATTTTTATTTTTGCAATGTTCCCTCTCCTCCCCTCCCACCTGTGGTAAACAATAAAGTTTCCTTCCATATATAAACATTTCCTTGACTTTTTACAATAATGGACTAATAACAATATTTGCCTTTCTGTGATTCACTTATTTCACTCAACATAATGTCCTTCAAGTTCATTCATGTTATGTGGTGTTTTGCAGATTCTACATTATTCTTTAGTTTTGCATAGTGACTGCTAACCAGAAGGCTGCCGGTTAAAGCTCAGCAGCCACTCCTCAGAAGGAAGATGGGGCAATCTACTTCTGTAGTGATACTGCCTCGGAAACCCAAGGAAGGGTCACTATGAGTTGGGTCCAACTCGACAGCACATAACAACAACAACAACAATATTCCATTGTGTATGTACCATAGTTTGGTTATCCATTCTTTTGTTGATGGGCACCTAGGTTGTTTCCATCTTTTTGCTATTGTAATTAGTGTCGCAGTGAACATGGGTGTGCATGTATCTGTTCTTGTCTTGGCTCTCACTTCTTTAGGCTATATACCTAGTAATGAGATTGGTGGATCAAATAGATGTTCTAATAACTTTTTAAGGAATCACCATACTGCTTCCCACAGTGGTTGTGTAATTTGACAGTCCCACCAGCAATGTATGAGAGTCCCACTCTCTCCACATCCTCACCCGCATTTGTTATTTTCTGTCTTGTTGAACTTTGCTACTAGTGCTGGGGCCAAATGAAATCTCATTGCTGTTTTGATTTGCAGCTCTGGTGGTGTATGTAGTGCCTAAGGCATTTGACTGCTAACCAGAAGGCTGGCAGTTCAAACCCACCAACCACTTCTTGGAAGGAAGGTTGGGCAATCTACTTCTGTAGTGATACCACTAGAAGGGGTTGCTATGAGTTGGATCCGACTCTACAGCAGTGAGTTTGGTTTTGCTTTTAATGGCTAATGAGCCTGAACATTTCTTCATGTGTTTATTGGCCACCTGAATATCCTTGTCAGTGAACTATTTATTCATATCTTCTGCCCATTTTTTAATTGGATTATTTGTCTTTTTGTTGTTGAGGTTTTAGAGTTATCTATAAATTTTAAAGATAAGTCCCTTGTCAGATTTCCCTTATCTAATTTTCCTAGATTCATTCTTCATACATTTTATGTTCTGATTATTAATGGATGTTTGTGCCTGTTTTTTGTTTTGTTTTGTTTTGTTTTGTTTTGAGTCATGCCACATCAGCAATTGGAGGTCCCAAAAGCTTTACTCCATCTATATCATTAAGGTCAGCTGTACTCTGAGGAGGCTGCTCTTCCCCAGTCATATTTTGACTGCCTTCTGACCTGAGGGGCTCTTCTTCTGGCAGTATATTGGACAGTGTTTCTGGGCTATTCATAAAGTTTTCCAGTAATATATCAGACAGCATTTCACTGCTATTCATAAGTTTTCACTGGACAATTCTTTGAGAAGTGGATGGACTCTTCCTTCTTCTGAGTCTGTCTTACTTTGGAAGGTCCCCTGAAACATGTTGAGCATCAGTAACCCTGCTGGCATTTGCAACATTGGTGGCATAGCTTCCTGCCTCATAGTAACACACAAGCCACCACAGGATGACAAAATGATACAAGTTCATCTCCCCTAGCTGTTCCAAATTGCTCTACTCACTTCCTGGCCTCCCTTAAACTGCTTCCAAATGCCCCCACACCTGGCTCTCCTTTCTGGGTCTACCTTAAAGTTGCTTCCAAATGCCCCTGCACCCAGCTCACCTTTCAATGACTCACTTAAAGCTTCTTCCAAGTGCCCCCATGCCCCTTCTTCATCAATAGTACTTTATTTATCTGAGGACTCTTTCCTTTCCATATAAAATTAGTGATTGGCTTTTCTATATCCTTAAAAATGTTGATGGGATCTGGATTGGCATGGCATTGAATTTCTAGGTTGCTTTCAGTAGTGCTGACATTTTTCACAATGTTCCATCTTCCTATGCACAAGCACGGTATGTTCTCCATTTGTGTAGATCTCTTATGATTTCTTGAAGCAGTCTTTTGTAATTTTCTTTGCACAGGTCTTTTGTGTCCCTAGTAAGATTTATTCCCAAGTGTTTTACTTTTTTGGTAGCTATTGTAAATGGTATTGATTTCCCTATTTCTTTTTCAGCAATCTCTTTGCTAGTGTAGAGGAAACCAACTGATTTTTGTATCCCTCCACTATATGCTAAATCTCTCAATTAGTTCCAGTAGTATTTTTGCTGAGTCTCTTGGGTTTTCTATGTACAGGATCTTCCTTATGATTTTGAATGCCTTTGATTTCCTTTTCTTGCCTTATTGTCCTGGCTAGGACTTCCAAT
>NW_006921856.1:4739025-4740293 GCF_000298275.1 Orycteropus afer afer | reverse complement strand
TTTTTTTTTTTTTTTTAATAATTTCCAGTAGTGTCTGATAATGCCTTATGTATTACTAATCATGCTCTTCTCTCTGTAGATTGAGTGTAAACTCCTTGATGCAGAGGATTTCATCATTAAGGATATTGGAATGTTCTTTATTGGGCTCCTACAAGGCAGTTTGCCCTGAGAATAACAGTGGTGAACTGAAAAGATGCCATGATGGGGCTACACGTGGCAGATTTTATTACAGGAATAGCTGTGTGAGAAAAAATGGGAAATGAACTGGGACTGCTGGAAGCCAGTATCTCAACTGGGAGGTTAGGACAGGCTATATCCTCCTCCAAAGCCAAAAGTTCACCCAGTGTCCCATAATTGCATAGAAATGTCCTATACTCAAATTCACATGATAGTATTCCTCACTTTTATACCCTCATGATTTATGCCAAAACCTTACAGATTGCACAAAATCATACTCTATTCACTCTTTGTCAGAATTCTTGTCCACTGAATAGAATCTAAGATCCTGACTTGTGAAAAACAGGCTGATAGGCTTAGAGACTCAAATCATTTGAACCCAGGGCATCACAGAGCTGGAAACGGCACCTTGTGATTCCTGAGCTTACCTCATTCATGGCACCACATTCCCTCTGTCAACTCATACCTGCTAAAGTCCTAGCTGAGATGGCTTCAGATAGGGAAAGCAAAAGGTTCCTGTAACCTGAGCATGAATACTAGAAGGCATAGCCTTTTCTGTGAATTTTCACAGGTGAAGGATTTCCTTTCCATGACTCAGGATTTCTAGACAGAGTAGAAATGAAGTTAGGGTTATGTAGCCTGTAAGACTGGTAAAAATGTGTTGGAGAGATTATACTCACTCCCAGGAGAAAAAGTTGCTTTGCATGAGGGTTTTGATTTGAGGAGAAAATGCCCCTGATTGGCACATGTAGAAAGTGGCTTCTCTTTGCACAAGTCTTCATAGCTTGGCTGGGGGATTTATTTACATAAAAATAATGTTTGCAGATTGCCTCCCCCTGCTTTTCTCTCCCCTACCCATTGCCTTAACAAGAGCATTTTGATAGTCACATATCAGCCTCACCCCTTTACTTGCTCCTAAGCCAGGGTCGGTATTGGCCAGTCAGGACTGGCTGCAGAAACTGTTGCTAAAATGCAGAGACAGAACTGGTATATGGGAGAAAAGGGAGCAATACTTGCTTCTTTGATCATCTTCTGAGCTCTCTTTTGTTTGGAAGAATTCAAGTTATGCATATGTTGTTGTTGTTGTTGTT
>NW_006921856.1:4715295-4728588 GCF_000298275.1 Orycteropus afer afer | reverse complement strand
CCAATTTGTTTCTTATTCATGTTATTTGTGGTCTCTCCCTCTTTTCCTTTGTTAATTTGCCAGTGGCTTGTCAATTTTATTAAGCTTTTCAAAAAACCAACTTCTGGTCTTGTTGATTTTTTCTATTATCTTTCTATTTTCTGTTTTATTTCTTTCTACTTGAATCTTTAGTATTTCTTCATTCTGGTGGCTATAGGCTTTTTTTAATGCATTTTATTGAAATATAATTTATGTACAGTGAAATGCACAAAACTAAAGTAACATGGGTCAATGCATTATTTTATTTATTTATTTATTTATTTATTTTCTTACAGTGTTGCCTCCCCTTCCTTCCCACCCCTGGTAACCAACAAAGAAAGTTCCCTTCCATATATAAACCTTTCTTTGACTTTTTATGATAATGAATTGTGTTATCACTTCCTTCATTGCTATTGTTTTAGTATTTGCTAAATATTTGTACTAGTCTTCTTTTTAATTTTGCTGTGGAGGTTTATCATTTTTCTTTCAGGTTACCCTGTGATTTATAATATTCTTCCCAAGTTTAGAACAGTTTTTTCTATCTAGTCATTGTCTTGACTTACCTACCATTTAGAAATTCTGTAACTACACAATTTTTTCCTCTTTTTGATTTGTAGTCATCCTCATTTATCAATTGATGTCTCTGGTTCCCTGATTACATTCTTGTATGCTTTACTTTGGATATTTCCATAGCTGGGTTGGTATCTGGGTTATATCATCATGTTTGTTGATGGTCAGTTGTTTGCTGCTGTTGGTTCTCTGTCTAAAGGACTTCCTTTAGCATCTCTTCTAAAGGTGGTCTGGTTTTAACAAATTCCTTTAATTTATGCTTATGTAGCTATATGATTTTTTGCTGCTCAGTTGTTAATTTTTGGAGATGTTGGGCTAAGGTGTTGATTTTGGCTTGCTCTTCTATTTTGATGTGTGCATTTATTACTATAAATTGGCCTCTGACCATGGCTTTTGCTGTGCCCCAAAGACTTTGGTATGTAGTGTTTTCATTCCCATTTGATTCAAGGCATTTTTTAATTTCATTTTTTATTTCTTCTGTTACTCAGTCATTTTCAAGGTGGGTGTTAATTCAGTTTCCATGTGTTTGCTTTTTCTCTGTTGATCTTCCTAGTGTTGATTTCAAATTTGATAGCATTGTGATCTGAGATGTTTTGCAATATTGCTTTGTTAGACTGGGTTCTCTAGAGAAGCAAAACCAGTAAAGCTTATAGAGAGAGAGAGAGAGAAAGAAAGAGAGATTTATCTTAAGAAAATGGCTCACACACTTATAGAAGCTGGAAGTCCCAAGATCTTGGATCAATGTCAAGCTGGAAGTTTTCCCAACTCACACAGCTGCAGGGGCTGAGGAGCTCAAGGTTGGCAGGCAGTATACTGGCTGTTGACTCCAACAAATGAGAAATCCAAGATATCTGGGCCAAATGGTGGATTGTTTGCTCATGGACAGTTGTAGGCAGCACAACAGAATCCTGATTTACAGAAGAGTGTCTCTTTTCCCAGGATGTCCATACATATATTAGAAGCAGGCCACACCCCAGGGAAACTCCCTTTCAATGGATTGGCTGCTCATATACATCTGATCCCATCATGGGAACAACCCACATTACATTTGCTTAAACCACACAGAACTGTGGTCCAGCCAAGTTGACATACAGCTCCAACTCTCACAGTCTACCCCTTAAGAGTTGTACTTGGCAGTTGTACACATCTTCTTAACCATATATATTCTGTAAATAAGGACAATTATAAAGTCATATTTGTGCCTAACATGATACACTAACACATGTAAAACTGAAATGCATTAACCTCATTTACATTTTATAGTTCATAACAGAATGAAACAAAAATATTTGATGCACATATACAGTGAAGAAATATAACAATCATAGTCCTTGCTTCTGCAACTGGTCATGTGGTTGTACCTGATATTCAGAACTACCTTCTTCTACCACCCCTTCTGTATTTCCTTTGCCCTCAGCAAGCACCACAGCTGGTCATGGTTCTTTGCCTGGTGAAGTGACCCAAACCTTCATTCCCGAAGGGTCTGGGCCATTAGTAATCATATCAGAGTTGGGTTGCTGTAATTTTCCATTGATTTTAAACATAGGGCAAGGTAGTAATAAGAGACGTCCTAAAGAATCTCATGTATTCCAGACATATTATTCCTCTTTACCTCCATTATGTAATGTCAATCCAATTTTCCCTTGTTAATTAGGATCTATCACACCAAATAGTATAGTAATGCCCTTCTTTGTCAGTTGATCCAGAGGCATGAGAAAGCCAAAATGGCAGGGTGGCATTCTTAAATTCCAGTTCAGTGCAATCAGTATGGTGTCTCCAGGTAGGAGTGTTCCTCCCTTTGAAACTAAGATCTCCAGACCCACAGAGTATAGGGTAGCAGGGACAGGAAGAAAAATTTTTTTGAGTGGGTCACTAGGGATAATAGTGAGTGATGCCACTCTTGTTTCTACTCCTTGGTCCCTGGACCCATGAATCCTGGCTATTGAAGAAACAGTATCATATATTGGACACTGGTTTAGAGCATATACAGGCTCCTGGAAAACATTGCCCCAACCCTTCAAGGTATTGCCACCTAGCTAGTGCCATAATTGTGTTTTCAGTAGGCCATTCCATTGTTCTATCAAGCCAGCTGCTTCAGGATGATGGGGAACATGGTTAAGACCAGTGAATTCCATAAGCATAGGCCCACTGCTGCACTTCATTTGTTGTGAAATGAGTCCCTTGATCTGAAGCAATGCTGTGTGGGATACCATGATGGTGGATAAGGCATTCTATAAGTCCATGCATGGTAGTTTTGGCAGAAGCGTTGCGTGCAGGGAAGGTGAATCCATATCCAGAATAAGTATCTATTCCAGTAAGAACAAAACTCTGTCCTTTCCATGATGGAATTGGTCCATTGTAATCAACCTGCCACCACGTTGCTGGCTGATTACCCCGAGGAATGGTTCCATATCATGGACTCAGTGTTGGTCTCTCCTGCCTGCAGATTGAGCACTCAGCAGTGGTGGTAGCCAAATCAGTCTTGGTAAGTGGGAGTCCGTGTTGATGAGTCCATGCATAACCTCCATCCCTGCCACCATGGCCACTTTATTCATGAGCCCATTGAGCAATGACAGGAGTAGCTGGGGAAAAAGGATGGCTGGTTTCCACTGAACATGTCATCCTATCCACCTTATTGTTAAGAGTTCTCCTCTGCTGAGTTCACCTTTTGGTGGACATTCACATGAAACACAAATACCTTTACTCCTTTGGCCCACTCAGAGAGATCTATCAACATGCCTCTTCTCCATAGGTTGTTGTCACCAATTTTCCAATCATGTTATTATAAGTTCCAGAGCATCCAGCCAAGCTGCTAGCCACAGCCCATGAAACCATATGTAATCACACATCTGGCCATTTCTTTTTCCACACAAAGTGAACAGCCATATGTATGGCTCGAAGTTCTGCCCATTGGGAGAATTTCCTTTCATCACTGTTCTTCAAGGAAGTCACAGAAAGGGGCTGTAGTGCTGCTGCAGTACACTTTCAAGTGGATCCCGCATATCGTGTAGAACCATCTGTAAACCAGGCACAAGTTTTCTCTTCCTCAGTCAACTGATCATAAGGAACTCCCCATGAGGCCATAGGTGCAGACTGGGAGAGGGAAGATAATGAGACTGGAGTTGAAACCATAGCCATTTGGACGAATTCCTCATGCAACTTATTTGTGCCTTCAGGTCCTGCTTGGGCCCAATCTCTGATATACTACTTCCATTTAATGGTGGAGTGCTGCTGTGCACGTCCAACTTTTTGACTCTTTGGGTCAGACAACACCCAGTTCATGATGAGCGCTCAGGCCTCATGGTGACTTGGTGGCCCATGGTTAGGCATTCAGTCTCTACTAAAGCCCAGTAACAAGCTGAAATCTGTTTCTCAAAAGGAGAGTAGTTATCTGCAGAGGATGGCAGGGCTTTGCTCTGAAATCCCAAGTCTGTGTTGCAATTCACCAATCAGAGCCTGCCAAAGACTCCAAACAGCATCTCTATCTTCTACAGACATTTCAAGCATCATTGGATGAGCCAGATCATATGGCCCAAGTGGCAGAGCAGCCTGCACAGCAGCCTGAACCTGTTGTAGAGCCTTCTGTTGTTCTGGGCCCCACTCAAAACTAGCAGCTTTACGAGTCACTTGATACATAGGCTGCAGCAACACACCCAAATGAGGAATATATTGCCTCCAAAATCCAAAGAGGCCCACCAGATGTTGTGCCTCCTTTTTAGTTGTGGGGGAAGCCAGATACAATAACTTATCTTTCACTGTAGTAGGAATATCTTGACATGCCCCACACCACTGGACCCCTAGAAATTTCACTGAGGTGGAAGGTGCCTGAATTTTTTGTTGGGTTAATTTCCCAACACCTAGCATGCATAAGTCTCACCCATAAGTCTAGAGTCATCAATAGTTCTTCCTTACTAGGTCCAATCAGCATAATGCCATCAATATAATGAACCAGTGTGATGTCTTGTGGAAGGGAAAGGCAATCAAGATCCCTACAGTCTAAATTATGACAAGGTGCTGGGGAGTTGATATACCCCTGAGGAATCACTGTGAATGTATGCTGTTGGCCTTGCCAGCTGAAGGGAAACTGCTTCTGATGGTCCTTTGAAATTGGTATTGAGAAAAAGGCATTGGCCAGATCAATAGCTGCATACAAAATACCAGCTGTACTAATTTGCTCAAGCAATGAAACCATATCAGGAACAGCAGCTGCAATTGAAGTCATCACCTGATTAAGTTTATGATAATCTACTGTAATTCTCCAAGATCCATCTTTTTTTGCACAGTCCAAATAGGCAAATTAAATGGGGATATGGTGGGAATCACCACCTCTGCATCCTTCAAGTACTGGATGGTGGTAGTAATCTCTGGAACCCCTTCCAGAGATGCAGTATTGCTTTTAGTTTACTATTTTTGAAGGTAGAGGCAGTTCTAATGGCTTCTACTTGGCTTTTCCTACCATAATAACCCTTACTCCACATGTCCACCCTTACACACCAGCCACTCCTCAGAAGGAGGGTTGGGCAATCTACTTCCATAGTGATACTGCTTGGAAACCCAAGGAGGGGTTGCTATGAGTCAAGTCCGACTCAACGGCACATAACAAAAACAACAACCACATGTCAAGGACCCATTGATGAGTTCTGCCAATTTCTCAGTATATCTATTCCAATTATGCATTCTGGAACTGAGGAAATCACTACAGGATGGGTTTTGGGACCCACTGGACCCACTGTGAGATACACCATAGCTAAAACTCTATCAATAACTTGACCTCCGTATAACACCACTCTGACTGGTGGGCCACAATGATGCTTTGGGTCTCTTGCAATTAGTGTCAGTTCAGAGCCAGTGTCCAGTAATCCCTGAAGAGTCTGATTATTTCCTTTTCCCCAATGAACAGTCACTCTTGTAAAAGGCCTCAGATCCTTTTGGGGAAAGCTGGGAGAAAAAATTGACATGAATTTTTGGCGATGTACTGGGATCCTTCGTCAAAGGGACCTGGCCTCCCTTTCATTCAAGGGGTTGTTGGTCTGTAAATTGATTCAAGTCTGGAAATTGGTTGATAGGCCGTGACTCTGTATTCTGGTTATTTGATCTAGGCTGCTGTTCATGTGACCTAGAATTCTTCTGTCTATACAGATCAAGTAAATATTTAGTAGGTTTCCCATGCATTTCACTCCTAGGAACACCTTGTGCAAGTAGCCAATGCCATAATTCCACACAAGTCAGAATATTCTGATAACTGTTCCCACTCTGATGTCCATTATGGTAACCATGCCCGCCTTGTCTTTGCTGATTAATTGCTTCCACTTGGACCCTCCTACCACAGGGTGCAATCAGCCCCATTGTAGTTAAGTGTCTTAGTTCAGTTAGGGCAGTCCTCACTGTCAAATCCAGCTTACATAAAATAGCAATCACAGCAGTCTTCAAGGATGCTGGAGCTTCCTTCACAAATTTATTCCTCACCGTACCAGTGAAAGGTGTGTCTTCTGGACTCTCCATTTCTGGCTCTAGGGGTCTAATCTGATAAATCCATTCTAACAGACCAATTTCCCTAAGCCGCTGGATACCTTCTTCTACATTATACTAAGGCAGGTCTGGTACTTCAATTTGACTTAAGGTCAGCCACTGCATAATCCATACTTCAGTAAGCCAACCAAATAAACTATTACATCCTTTCCTAACCTCTTGAGCTGAAACATTGAATGAAGAATCAGTACTTAGTAGGCCTAAATCAATAAATTCAGACTGATCCAATCTTACATTCCTTGCACCTTTTTTCAACACCCTCAGTAGCCATTCCCATACATATTTTCCAGATTTCTTTCTGTACATGTTAGCAAAATCAAGTAGGTCTTTTTGGGTGTACCACCTCCTCAGTCACACTTTCTATTTCACCTTGTGGGTCTCTCTTGGACTTAACTTTAGTTATGGGTCTAGCAGCAACAGTGGGTGGTTGGGGCAGTTCCTGAGAATGTTCAGCAATGTGTTCCATGGCCTCTGCCTCAAGAAATGACCCAGAAGGAGCAGTTGGATTAATCCCATCAAACTCAGGTAGAGGAGATAATGGTTTTACAGTAATCCCTTCAGATGGGAGGGATTCAACAGAATTTACAGGCTCTATGTCGATCTTCCTGACTATCTGCCCATATGCCCGCATTCCAGGTTTCAGGATCCCATTTTTTCCCAATCATTGCCCTCATTTTAACTTCAGACACCATTCTGGGTTGGTAATTTATTTGGCACTGTAATTCAGCCACCCTTACAATAAGAATCTGGGTTTGGTTTTCAGCAATATCAGCTCTGTTACTACAAGAAATAAAGCTTTCTTTCAGAGCACAACTGGAAACATTGAGGTCTTTTATGTGGCACTTAAGCAGGGACTCAGCAGCTCTGAGCTCATCTCACTCTTTCACCACTTTGTCTAGGGTAAGTAGGACCTTATGGTGACAGAATTGCAGAAAACTCTCAACTATGTGATCACCCAAAGCCTCACTTCTCAAAAGTACTTGATCTTTTGGTGGTGCTATTTGCTAATTAATGTTGCCACCTCATGCCATGGATTACTATTAGTAGGGCCCTCTTTACTCATGGAGGCAGGGTCACCAGTGCCTTTAGGATTAATTAAATTGGAGAACCAATTTAGGAAGCCCATCCTTATGATTTTGTCTCTCTAGAACCACTCCCGGTACCAAAATTGTTAGACTGGGTTCTCTAGAGAAGCAAAACCAGGAAAACTTGTATATATACAGAGAGAGAGAGAGAGAGAAATTTATCTTAGGAAAATGGCTCACACACTTACAGAAGCTGACAATTCCCAAATTCTTGGATCAGACATCAAGCTGGAGGCTTTTCCTGACTCATGCAGCTGCAGGAGCTGAGGAGCTAAAGGTTGGCAGGCAGTATACTGGCTGTTAATACCAACAAATGCTGAATCCAAGATCTCCAGGCCAAATGGTGGATTGTTTGCTCACAGACAGTTGTAGGAAGCACAATAGAATCCCAATTTACAGAAGAGTGTCTCTTTTCCCAGGATGTCCATAAATATACTGGAAGCAGGCCACCCCACTAAGGACACTGTTTCAATGGAGTGGCTGCTCAAAACATATACATCTGATTCCATCATAGGAACAACCCACATCACATTTGCTTAAACCACACAGAATTGTTGTCCAGCCAAGTTGACACACAACTCAAACTATCACAACTGCGAAATTTTTAAATTCTTTAAGGCTTGCTTTGTGGCCTAACATATGGTCTTTCCTGAAGAATATTTCATATGCATTGGAAAAGAACTTATATTGTTCTGTTGTTAGGTGAAGCGCTTTGTAGATGTCTACAAGGTCAAGTTGATGGATTCTGTTGTTTAGTTCTTCTATTTCTTTGTTCAGTTTCTTTCCAGTTGTTCTATCTTTGATTGTGCATTAAAGACTTCTTCTATAACTCTGGAGTCAACTTTTTGTCCTTTCAATTCTGTTAATTTATGTATTTTGGGGCTCTTCATTGCGTGCAGAGATATCATTGTTATATCCTCTTATTCAATTGCTCCTTTAATCATTATATAATGTCCTTCCTTGTCCCTTATCGTGTTTTTTGTCTTAAAATAAATATTAACAGAAATTAATATTGTCACTCCTGCTCTTTTATGGTTGCCATTTGCTTGATGTATGTTTTTACAGTCTTTGATATTTAGTCTATTTTTGTCTTTCTCTCTCAGTTGTGTCTCTTATAGACAGCATATTTATGGATTATGTTTTCTTATCCAGTCTGCAACTCTCCATCTCTTGAGTGTTGTGTTTAATCCATTTTCATTCAGTATAATTATCAGCAAGTATGAATTTTTTGCTGTCATTTTTGTTATTTTTTTTTTGTGTGGTGTTGCTGATTTCTTTGTTCCATATAATTTTTTTGTGCCAAGCTTGTTTTGTTTATGAATCATGTTATCACTTCCTTCACTACTATTTTTTTGGTATTTGCTAAATATTTGTGCTTGTCTTCTTTTTTTGTTTTGATGTGAACATTTATCATTCTCTTTGAGGTTTCCTGTGATTTATTATTTTCTTCCCAAGTTTGAAACAGTCCATTGTATCTTGCAATTGTCTTCACTTACTCACCGTTTACAAGTTCTGTAACTACACAGTATTTTCCCTCTTCTTAGTTTGTAGTTGGTCTCATTTGCCAATTGATGTCTCTGGTTCCCTGTTTATAATCTTGTAGACTTAATTTATTTTGGATACTTCCATAACAGGGTTGGTTACTAGGTTGTGTCATCATGTGTGTTAATAGTTAGTTGTTGTTTGCTGTTGGTTGTCTGTCCAAAGGACTACCTTTAGCATATCTTGTAAGGTTGGTCTTGTTTTGACAAATTCCATTTATTTCTGCTTATCTGGAAATTTCATAATTTCACCATCATATTTGAGGGACAATTTTCTTGGGAGCTCTAATGGCACAGTGCCTAAGGCATTTGACTGCTGACCAGAATGTGGGCAGTTCAAACCCATCATCCATTCCTCAGAAGGAAGACAGCAATCTACTTCTGTAGAGATACTGCCTCAAAAATCCAAGCAGGGGTTGCTATGAGTCAGAATTGACTTGCCAGCAGTGAGTTTTGATTTTTTATATAATTCTTGGTTGGAATTTTTTTTTTTTTTTTAATTTCAGGGTTTTATATTTACCATCCTATTGGCTTCTCACCTGCATAGTTTCTGCCAAGAAATTAGAGTTTAGTCTTATTGATTGTCCTTTGTAAGTAACTTTTCATTTTCCTGTGCTACTTTCAGGATTCATTCTTTGTCTTTGGTTTTGGTGAGTCTGATGATGATATGTCTTGGTGGTTTTCTCTTGGGGTCTATCTTTTTTGGGGTTCATTGGACTTCTTGAATATTCTCATCTTTCACCATATCAGGGAAATTCTCTTCCAATGAATGTTGGAAAATTTTCTCCATGGTTTTAATTCTCTCTTTCTGTGGTGGAATTCTGATTACACTTGTTGTTGTTGTTGTTGTTGATATGTGCTGTCGAGTCAGACCCAACTCATAGCAACCCTTCCTTGAGTTTCTGAGGCAGTATCACTAAGGAACTAGATTGCCCCATCTTCCTTCTGAGGAGTGGCTGGTGGGTTTCAACTGCCAGCCTTCTGGTTAGCAGTCAAGTGCCTTAGGCACTACGCTACCAGAGCCCTTTTGAGGGTGCATCCCACATGAACCTTAGGCTTTCTTCATTCTGTTTTCATCTCTTTTCCTTATTGATCCCTTTCCATAGAACTATTGAGGTATTTGTCTTCAATCTCACTAACTCTGTCTTCCATTGATTCAATTCTACTCCTTTGTTCATTCAATGTTTCATCTATTTCTGAAAACTTAGTATTAATCTTTTGGATTTCTATCTGCAGATTTTGTATAATTTCTGATTTTTTATTTATTTTGTCATTTTGTTCTTGTATTTTCTTCCAAAATTGTTCTAAGGTTTTCTCTGTGTTTTCCTCAATTTTGTCAATGTTTTCCTTGGTTTATCTTTCAATCCAGTGAAAGTACTTAAATATAATTCTTTTGTATTCCTTATCAGGAAGTTCCAGTGCTGCTTCTTCCTCAGGGATGTGTTCTGAGTCTGTATCCTGGTCTTTTGTTTTTACCACTTTGTCTTGCTTCTTTGTGTGTACTATGGTGGTCTGTCATCTCCAAGGCATTGTGACATTGTTGTATTTATATTAAATTGGTGATTGTATGTGGAGTGATTTGTCCAAGATTTTTGTTTTCTTTGGATGTTGTGTGAGTAAGCAGGGTACTGTGGTCCTCTGTTTGCTGGTTGGCACCACTTATGCAGTCACCATTTCTCTCCTTTCAGTTGCCAGCCTTCTGTATATCTGTGCTGCCCTTCGCAAGCAAAGCCTATTCTTAGGTCCCTGGAATCTGAAGAAAAATGCTGCTACTTTAAATATAAACAGTGGCCACCACTTGTAAGCTTTCAAAATGGCTGTGCCCTCTGGACAGCTGAAAGTCCGCAGCTCAGTTTGTCTCCTTCTTTGCTGTTTTCCTTTTGAGTCATCAGCCACCAGTGCCCATGCAGCACTTGACAAGCAGAGCTGATTTTTAGGTTAATTCTAAGGTACTAACACCACTTGGAAATATTCAGGCTGTCCATACCATCAGGATAGCTGACAGTCCGCAGCTCCTTTTCTCTCCTTACTCACTGTTTTCATTCAAGTTCTTCTACTAGTTGGTAGCCACTTCTATATCCTTCCTTTCAAAGCTCAGAGCTTCAGGATTATCTTGTATCTGTGTCAATTGGTTTTTCTTTTCTTTGTTGAAGACAGTCTGTGTAACTTGGCTGACTATTCCACCATCTTACCAGAAGTCCCCTGCCAGTAGGAACCTTTTTTGATCTCATACACCTCGCTGCCTTTTTGGAAGGTAGGAACTTTTCTGGGAATGGGGCCAGTGCCCAGTTCTCTCCTGAGACAGCAGGAACTTTTTCTGGGACCAGATGCCCTGTCCACAGCTGCTTTTTAGGACTGCAAAAACTCCCCTGGTAACCAGATGCCTTAGTCCCAATCACCTTTTGGACTGCCAGCAAATTTTCTGGGTCCAAGTGCTCTGCCTCTAGACACCTTCTGGGCCAGCAGGAGCTAATCTAGGATCAGGCATCTTGCCTCTGTTGCCTTCTGAGTATACAGGAACTAATTCCAAGGTGAGCAGCCATTTGGGGCTGGGAGAAAGTTTTCTGGGAATAAGCACTACCTTTTGGGATGGCAGGAACTTTTTCTGAGACCAGTTTCACTCTCACCAGTTGATTTTTGGGCTGGCAGGAATTCCTTCTGGAATAAGTGCCTTCTTCCCAGCCATAGTTTGGTCTGGTAGGAACTTCTTCTGGGTTCAGGTGACCTGCCCTCGTACATCTTCTGGGCCAGAAGGAACTTGTTTGTGGTCAGGTGCCAAGATCAGGTACTCTGCTCCCTGCAGCCTGCTTGGCCAGCAAGAACACTTCCCAGATGCACTGCCCCCCAGTTTTCTTTTATTTTTTTTCTCAAGTATTCTTTTTCTTTCTTCTCCATTCCTTTATTCTTTTCCTTTTCCTTTCTTGATTCCTTTATTTTTCTTAAAATACCTTTTACTGAAATATAATTTATATACAGTGAATACACAAAACTAAAGTGACTTTTTCTTTTTTGCAGTGTTTTTCAGTGTTCTTTCTCCTCCCACCCGTTGTTGTTGTTATGTGCTGTCAAGTTAGACCTGACTCTTAGTGACCCCTCTTTGGATTTTCAAGGCAGTATCACTATGGAAGTAGATTGTCCAACCTTCCTTCCCAGGAGTGGCTGGTGGGTTTGAACCACCAGCCTTCTGGTTTAGCAGTTAAGTGCTTTAGGCCCTACACTACCAGAGCTCCTCTCCCACCCCTAGTAACCAACAAAGAAAGTTTCCTTCCATATATAAACATTTCCTTGACTTTTTACAATAATGACTTAAGACTATATTTATCCTTCTGTGATTGACTTATTTCACTCAACCTAATGCCTTCCGAATTCATCCTTGTTATGTGGGGTTTTGCAGATTCTACATTATCCTTTAGTGTTGCATAATATTCCACTGTGTGTATGTACTCTACTTTGGGTATCCATTCTTCTGTTTATTGGCACTTTGGTTGTTTCCATCTTTTGGCTATTGTAAATAGTGCTGAGATGAACATGGGTGTGCATATATCTGTTCTTCTCCTGGCTCTCACTTCATTAGGATATATACCTAGTAATGGGATTGCTGAGTCAGACAGTATGTCTAATTACAGCTTTTTAAGGAATTGCCATACTGCTTTCCCCACATGGTTGTATCATTTGATAGTCTCACCAGCAATGTATGAAAGTCCCAATCTCTCCACATCCTCACCAGCATTTATTATTTTTGTCTTGTTAAACTTTGCCACTAGTGCTGGAGTGAGATGGTATTTCATTGTTTTTTGGTTTGCCACTCTCTGAAGGCTAATGATCATGAGCATTTCTTCATGTATTTTCTAGCCACCTGAATATTTTCTTTCTTCTTCAATTATGTTTTTCCCAACACTTGTTTTTCTTTTTGCATTTTTCTTATGTTTTCCTTCATATTCTTTTTCTCTTGCTCCCTTTACTTTCCACCAAAGTAAATATTGGGTATATATTTTTTTTCTTTTTCTCTTTGTCTTTCTTTTGTCTTTTTCAAGTTTAACTCTTCATTTATTTTTCTTTTTGTGATTGTTGTTTGTTTATGCTGTTTGTGTTTTTGTTCTCTTCTTTTTATGTTATTTATTTATTTATTGTTCCACCTAGTGGGACACAGCAATTGTGCTCACATGAACCAACTACATCCACATCTCCTGCAGCACCACCTACTGGACAAGGGCCACCATTTGCTTCTGCAACAAGTGATGAATTGTAGACAGCAGCCAAAACCAGCCCAACTCTCCTTTGACTGCTTTACATGAACAGCTATAAAAGATCTGTGCACTCATCCTCATCCTCTACCACACCCTCCAGGAGACAGGATGTGAGTGCCTAACTGATAATCAAACTAGCATAATGAGTAAAATACTCAGATGTATCAAAACAAAATAAAACAACAGATAAAATAAAAAAACACTTGGGGGAATCACACCAACATACAACCACCAATCAAATATACATATAAAGGCATCACAATGTCTAAGACCGAACTGACAATCCTAGTTCACACAAAGAGT
>NW_006921856.1:4709068-4714460 GCF_000298275.1 Orycteropus afer afer | reverse complement strand
TAGAACCCAATGAAAATGTCCCAGACATTCCATAATCAAACTTACCAAAATCATACAGAAAGAAAGAATCCTGAAAGCACCACAGGAAAAAGGAAATGTTAACTACAAATGGCAATCAATAAGACTAAGTTCTGATTTCTTGGCAGAAAGTATACAATTGGCAAGGCAGTTGAATGACATACATAAAACACTGAAAGAAAAAAAAAATATGCCAACTAAGAATCATATCATAAAATTGTCCATCAAATATGATGGTGGAATTAGGATATTTCCAAATAAACAGAAATTAATGGAATTTGTAAAAATCAGACCAACCATACAAGAGACGCTAAAGGGAGTCTTTTGGACAGAGAACTAACAACAGAAAATGACAACCGATGATTAACACGTATAAAATATAACCCAGAAACCAACCTAGATATAAACAAAAACAAAACAAAACAAAAAAAATGAAACCCACTGCTGTCAAGTTGATTTGACTCATAGCGACCCCTCCTTGGGTTTCTGAGGCAGTATCTCCACAGAACTAGATTACTCAACCTTCCTTCTGAGGAATGTCTGGTGAGTTTGAACCACCAGCCTTCTAGTTAGCAGTCAGATGCCTTAGGCACTATGCCAACAAGATATAGAAGTATCCAAAATAAACTTAAAAGACTGTAAACAGAGAACCAGAGACATAAATTGGCAAATGAGGGCAATTACATTGCTAACAGAGGAAATAAGTAGTGTAGGTACAGAACTTCCAAAAAGAGAGGAAGTCAAGATAACTTCAAGATAGAATGGACCACTTTAAACTTGGGAAGAAATAATATACCACAGAGTAGTGGCAAAGAAAATAAATAAATCTTCTCATTAAAAAAAAAAAAAAAAAATGGAAAGGCACAAACACAAATATTCAGCAAATACTAAAACAATATCAACAAAGGAAGTAATAATAATAAAATAATGCATAAACAAAATGAGCTCAGCACAGAAGAATATATGGAACAAAGAAACCATTGTCACCACACAGAAAAACATGGCAAAATAGCAGCAGTAAATTCATACCTATCAATAATTTACATTGAATGTCAATGGATTAAATACAGCACTCAAGAGACAGAGAGTACTAGAATGGATTGGGAAATGTGACCCATCAATATGCTGTCTACAAGAGACACACCTTAGACTCAAAGACAAAAATAGAATAAAAACCATGCATTGGGAAAAAAAAAATAGCAAACAAAAAAGAACATGAGTGGTAACATAAATCTTTGATAAAATAGACTTTATAACAAACAAAAAATTACCATAAGAAACAATGAAGGACATTACATAATGATAAAAGGATCATTCAAACAAAGGACATACCCACAATGAATACCTGTACACCCAATGAAATAACCCCAAAACAAATAAATCAAACTTTAAAAGAATTGAAAAGAGAAATAGATAACTCCACAGTAATAGCAGAAGTAATAAACTGCCTGCAATGAAAGATAGAAAATCTAGAAAAAAACTCAACAAAGACACAGAAGAGGTACTCAATATAATCAATCAACTTGACATTATAGACACCCAACAACAACACAATATACATACTTTTCCAATGCACAGGGAACATTATCTAGAATAGACCATATGTTAGGCCACAAAGGAAGCCTCAATAATTTTAAAATCATTGCAATACTGGAAAGCAGCTTCTCAAATTACAATGCTGTAAAGTTGGAAATCAGAAATGGGAAGATCAAGGGAAAAAAAAAGAAACACGTGGAAACTGAATAAGACTCTTCTTTAAAAAAACTACTGGGCAATATAATAAATTAAAAATTTCCTTGAATCAAATAAGAATGAAAACACAGCACACCAAATCTTTGGGAAACAGCAAAAGATTTTTCAGAGGGCAATTTATAGCAATCAATGCACACATCAAAAAAGAAGAAACATCCAAAATCATCACCTTAATCAATATCTGCAACAATTAGAAAAAGAGCAACAAAAAAACACCTGTGGTCACAAGAGGGAAAAAATAATAAAGATTAGAGCAGAAATAAATGAGACAGAAAAATATTAGAAAAAATCAACAAGACTAGAAGTTAGTCTTTTGAAAAGATTAATGAAGTCAACAAACCACTGGGAAACTTAACAAAGGAAAAGATACAAAAAACATGAGTAAGAAGTGAAATGAGCAATGTCACAACAGAACCAATTGAAATAAAAAGGATAATATCAGGACACTACAAAGACCTTTACTCCAACAAATTTGAAAACCTAGAAGAAATAGACAAATTTCTGGAAACATACTACCTACTTAAACTACACAGAGTGAGGTAGAAAATTTGAAAAGAGTCATAACAAAAGAAAAACTTGAATAGGTTATAAACAACAATAACCACAACAACAAAACTACCACCAAAAATAGTTCTGGCCCGGAAGGGTTCACTAGAAAATTCTACCAAACATTCAGAGAAGAGCTGATACCAATCCTACTCAAGCTATTTCAGAGCACAGAAAATGAAGTAATACTTCAAAATTTATTTTATGAGGAAAGTATGACCCTGATACCAAAACCAGGCAAAGACACCAGTAAAAGGGAAAATTACAGACCAATATCCCTCATGTATAAAGATACAAAAATCTCCAACAACTTTCTGGCCAATAGAGTACAACACTATATCAAAAAAAGAATACACCATGACCAAGAGGGACTCATACCAAGAATACAAGTATGGTACAACATTAGAAAAGAAAAAAAAAATCAGTTTAATCTATCACATAAATAAGTTAAAGGAGTAGAAGCATGTGATTATATCTTTCAGTGAAGGAATGGAATTTGACAAATTCCAACATCCATTGTTGACAAAAGCTCTCAGAAAAATAGGAATAGAAGGGAAGTTCCTTAACATAATAAAAGGTATAGCATCAAAACCAAAAGCTAACATTATTCTCAATGAAGAGAGACAGAAAGTACTCCCCTTGTAAATGGGAACCAAACAAGGATGCTCTCTATCACCACTTCTATTCAACATTGTATTTGAAGTCCTAGCCAGGGCAATAAGGCAAGAAAGGGAAATAAAAGCCATCCAAATTTGAAAGAAAGAATAAAATTATACTTATTTGCAGATGATATAATCCTATATATAGAAAATCCCAGAGACTCATCAAGAAAACTACAGGAACAATTGAAAGATTCATCAAAGTGGCAAGATACAAGATCTGCATACATAGATCAGTTGGATTCCTCTACCTCAACAAAGACATCTCTGACAATGAATTAAGAAAAACAATATCATTTACAATAGCTATGAAAAAGATAAAATACTTAGGAATAAATCTTATCAGGGACATAAAAAAGACCTATACAAAGAAAACTACAAAATACTACTACAAAAAAAGTGTAAGAAATCTACATAAATGGAAGAAAATATCATGCTCATGGATAGGAAGGTGAACATTGTGAAAATGTAAATACTTCCCAAAGTAATCTATAGATTCAATGCAATCCTGATGAAGATTCTTTAAGAACATGGAAACAATGATCCCTAAATTTGTATGGGAAGGAAAGAGACCTCAGATAATGCAAAACACTTCTGAAGAAAAATAACAAAGTAGGAGGTCTCATACTTTCCAGTCTCAAACCTACTATACAGCCATGGTACTCAAAACAGCCTGGTATTGGGACGATGATATACACAGACAAGTGGAATAGAATTGAGAATTCAGAAACATATCCATCCACCTATAGTCTGCTGATATTTGAAAAGGGACAAAAACCATTAAATGCGAGATAGTCTCTTTAACAAACAGCACTGGCAAAACTAGATATCCATTTGCAGAAAATTGAAACAAGATTCATACCTCCTACTGTACATGAAATGAATTCAGGATGAATCAAAGACAACTAAATTGTTTTAGGAAAACAACACAAGAGCAAATTGACAAAATAAACAAAAAAATAGAAATGATATAAAAACCACAAATAGAAATCCAGAAGATTAATACTAAGATTTCAGAAATAGATACACATTGAATGGGCAAATGACTAGAATCAAATCTATGGAAGATAGAAATAGTGAGATTGAAGACAAATATCTCAATACTACCTTGTTAAGGGATCAATCAGAAAAAAAGATCAAAACAAAATGAAGAAAGTCTAAGTATCCTGTCAGATACCATCATGAGAAATAATCTAATTGTAGTTCAAATTCCAGAACAGGAAAAGACAAATAAAACTACAGAGAAAATTGTCAAAGATTTGTTGTAGGAGAATTTCCCTAATATGATGAAAGACGAACATTATCCATTCAAGAAGTTCAATGAACCTCAAACAGGAAGACCCCAAAAGAAAATTACCGAGACATATCATAATCAAACTCACCAAAACCAAAGACACGGAAAGAATCCTGAAATCAGCATGAGAAAAGGAAAAAAATTACCTACAAAGAGCAACCAATAAGACTAAGTTCTGATTTCTCAGCAGCAGCTATTCAGACAAGAAGGCAATGGGATGATATATATTTAAAACTGAAAGAAAAAATTTGCCAACCAAGAATTATATACCCAGGAAAATTTTCCCTCAAATGTGATGGTGAAATGAGGACATTTCCAGATAAACAACAATTAAGGGAAATTGTGAAAACCAGACCAATCTTAGAAGAGATTGCTAAAGAGAGTGATTCAGACAGAGAACTAATGACAGCAGACAACAACTGATGGTTAATACACATGACAACATAACCCAGAAACCACCACAGTTATAGCAGTATACAAAGTAAAATGAACTTACAAGACTGTAGAAACAGGAAACCAGAGACATCACTTGGTAAATGAGGACAACTACTGACCAAAAGGAGGGAATACATAGTGTAGGAACAGAAATTGCAAATGGGGAGGAATTCAAGACAATTGTGAGAAAAAACAGAGTGCTCTAAATTTGGGAAGAAAACTGTAAATCACCGAGTAATCACAAAGAAAAATGATAAGCCTTTGAGTCAACATGAAAAAGAGGAGAGGCAAAAATGTTTACCAAACACTAAAAGAGAGTTCTGGTAGCAGTGCCTAAGGCATCTGACTGCTAACCAAAAGGTTGGTGGTTCAAACCCAGCAGCCACTCTGTGGAATCAAGACTGGGCAATCTATTTCTGCAAAGATTTGCTGCCTTGGAAATGCAGTGGGGGTTGCTATGAGTTGGAATTGACTCAACGGTAAAATATTAAAGCAATGGGAACAAAGGAAATGATGACAAAATTAATAAAATAAGTTCAGCACAAAAAATTATATGGAACAAAGAAATCAGCAATACCACACACACACACACACACACACACATGAACACATAACAATGTCATCAATAAATTAATACTATCTATAATTACACAGAATGTAAATGAATTAAACTCACTACTCAAGAGAC
>NW_006921856.1:4704851-4706133 GCF_000298275.1 Orycteropus afer afer | reverse complement strand
CCAACAATATATCAAAAAATAATACATCATGTCCAAGTGGGATTCACACCAGGTATGTAAGTTTGATTCAACATTAGAAAGACAATCAATGTAATACATCACATAAGTAAAATATAGGAAGAGAGTCACATGATCCTATCAATAGATGTAGAAAAGGCATTTGATAAAATCCAACGCCGATTCCTGATAAAAACTCACTGAAAAATAGGAATAGAAGGGAAATTCCTCAACATAATAAACCCAAAAAACAAACCAAACTCATTACCATCGAGTTGGCCCTGACTCATAGCAACCCCTCCTTGGGTTTCCGAGGCAGTATCACTATGGAAGTAGATTGCCCAGTCTTTCTTCCAAAGAGTGGTTGGTGGATTTGAACTGCCAGCCTTCTGGTTAGCAATCAAATGCCTTAGGCACTACACCACCAGAGCTCATAGATAGATAGATAGATAGATAGATAGATAGATAGATAGATCAAAGACCTAAATGTAAAACCAAAAAAGATAAAGTTCATCAAAGATAAAATAGGGGCAAACTTGTAGCTGTTGTTAGGTACCATCGAGTGAGTCTGCTCCAACTCATAGTCACCCCATGTACAATAGAATGAAACGTTACCCAGTCCTGTGCCAGCCTCACAGTTCTTGCTGTACTTGAGCCCGTTGTTGCAGCCACTGTGTCAGTCCATCCTGCTGAGGGCCTTCATCTTTTTAAAGTTGACCCTCGATGTTACTAAGCATGATATCCTTCTCCAGGGAATGGTCCCTTCTGGCAACATGACAGAGTAGCTGAGATGAAGTCTGGCCATTCTCACTTCCAAGTAGCATTCCAACTGCACCTCTTCCAGGACAGATTTAGTTCTTTTGGCAGTCCATGGTACTTTCAGTATTCTTTGCAAACACCACAACTCAAAAGCATCAACTCTTCTTTGGTTTTCCTTATTTGTTGTCCAGCTTTCACAGGCATATGAGGCAATTGAAAATACCATGGCTTAGGTTAGGCACACCTTAGTCTTCAAAGAGACATCTTTGCACTTCAGCACTTTAAAGAAGTCTGTTGCAGGATATTTGCACAGTGCAATATGTCATCTGATGTCTTCACTGCTGCTTCCATTGGTGTTGATTATGGAGCCAAGTAATATGAAATCTTTGACAACTTCAGTCTTTTCTCCATTTATGATGCTGCTGCTTATAGGTCCACTTGTGAGGATTTTCATTTTCCTTATGTTGAGCTGTTGTGTTAGACTGGGTTCTCTAGAGAAATAAAACCAGTAAAGCTTATATATATA
>NW_006921856.1:4698684-4704201 GCF_000298275.1 Orycteropus afer afer | reverse complement strand
AACTATCACAGTCCACCCCTTGTCAACTTGGCAGTTGTACACATCTTCTTAACCATATGTAATCTCTAAATAAGGACAATTATAAAGTCATATTTGCACCTAACATGATATGTTAACACACGTACAACCAAAATGCATTAACTTTATTTACATTTCACAGTTCATAATAGAAAGAAACAAAAATATTTTATGCACATATACAATGAAGAAATATAACAATCACAGTCCTCGTTTCTGCAGCTGGTCACATGGTCATAGCTGATATTCAGAACTACCTCTTCCACCACCGTTCTGTATTTCCCTTGCCCTCAGCAAGCATCTCAGCTGGTCATGGTTCTTTGCCTGGAGGGGTGATCCAAACCTTCATTCCTGAAGGGTCTGGGCCATTAGCAGTCATATCAGAATTGGGTTGTTGTAATTTTCCATTGACTTTAATCTCAGGACATGGTAGTACTAAGAGACATCCTAAAGAATCTCCTGTATTTCGGACATATTCTTATTTACCTCCATTATGTAAAGCCAATACAATTTCCCCTTGGTAATCAGGATCTATCACACTAGATAGTACAGTAATGCCCTTCTTCGTCTGTTGATCCAGAGGTATGAGGAAGCCAAAATGGCCAGGTGGCATTCTTAATTTCCAGTTCAATGTAATCAGTATTGTGTCTCCAGGTGGGAGTGTTTCTCCCTTTGGGACTAAGATCTCCAGACCCACAGAACATAGGGTAGCAGGGACAGGAAGCAAAAATGTTTTGAGGGGGTCACTATGGGTAATAGTGAGTGGTACCACTCCTGTTTCCACCCTTTGGTTCCTGGACCCATGAATCATGGCTATTGAAGAAACAGCACCATATATTGCATGCTGGTTTAGAGCATATACAGCCTCCTGGAGAACATTGTTCCAACCCTTCAAGGTATTGCCACCTAGCTGGCACCTTATTTGTGTTTTTAAGAGGCCATTCCATTGTTCTATCAAGCCAGCTGCTTCAGCATGATGGGGAACATGGTAAGACCAGTGAATTCCATGAGTATAAGCCCGTTGCCACACTTCATTTGCTGTGAAATGAGTCCCTTGATCTGAAGCAATGCTGTATGGGATACCATGATGGTGGATAAGACATTCTGTAAGTCCATGGATGGGTAGTTTTAGCAGAAGCATTGCATGCAGGGAAGGCAAATCCACATCCAGAATAAGTATCTATTCCAGTAAGAACAAAACGCTGTCCTTTCCATGATGGAAGTGGTCCAGTGTAATCAACCTGCCACCAGGTTGCTGGCTGATCACCCTGAGGAATGGTTCCATATCATGGAGTCAGTGTTGGTCCCTGCTGTTGGCAGTTTGGGCACTCAGCAGTGGTAGTCAAATCAGCCTTGCTAAGCAGGAGTCCAGGTTGCTGAGCCCATGCATAACCTCCATCCCTGCCACCATGGCCACTTTGTTCATGAGCCCATTGAGCAATGCCAGGAGTAACTGGGGAAAAAGGATGGCTGGTTTCCACTGAACATGTCATCCTATCCACCTGATTGTTAAAGTCCTCCTCTGCTGAGGTCACATTTTGGTGGGCGTTCACATGAGACACAAATACCTTTACTCCTTTGACCCATTCAGAGAGATCTATCCATATACTTCTTCCCCATACATCCTTATGACCAGTCTTTCAATCATGCTCCTTCTAAGTCCCAGACCATCCAGCTAAGCCATTAGCCACAGCCCATGAATCCATATATAATCGCACATCTGGCCATGCAAAGTGAACAGCCACATGCACGGCTCAAAATTCTGCCCATTGGGAGGATTTCCCTTCACTACTGTTATTTAAGGAAGTCCCAGAAAGGGACTGCAGTGCCACTGCTGTCCACTTTTGAGTGGTGCCTGCATATCATGGTTCTGCACGAGTTTTCTCTTCCTCAGTCAACTGATCATAAGGAACTCCCCATGAGGCCACAGGTGCAGACTGCGAGAGGGAAGGTAATGTGGCTGGAGTGGAGAACATAGGTATTTGAGCCACTTCCTCATGCAATTAACTTGTGCCTTCAAGTCCTGCTCGAGCCTGATCTCTGATATACTACTTCCATTTAATGATGGAGTGCTGCTGTGCACATCCAACTTTATGACTCTGTGGGCCAGACAACACCCAGTTCATGATGGGCAACTCAGGCCTCATGGTGAATTGGTGGCCCATGATTAAGTGTTCAGTCTCTACTAAAGCCCAGTAACAAGCCAAAAGCTGTTTCTCAAAAGGAGAGTAGTTATCTGCAGAGGATGGCAAGGCTTTGCTCCAAAACCCCAAGGGTATGTGTTGCGATTCACCAATAGGGACCTGCCAAAGACTCCAAACAGCATCTCTATCTACTACAGACACTTCAAGCACCATTGGATCAGCCGGATCATATGGCCCAAGTGGCAGAGCAGCCTGTGAGGCAGGCTGAACCTGTTGTAGAGCCTTCTATTTTTCTGGGCCCCACTCAAAACTAGCAGCTTTACTAGTCACTTGATAAATAGGCCACAGTAACACGCCCACATGAGGGATTTGTGGCCTCAAAAATCCAAAGAGGCCCACCAGACATTGTGCCTCCTTTTTAGTTGTGGGGGAAGCCAGATACAATAACTTATCCTTCACTTTAGTAGTAATATCTCAACATGCCCCACACCCTTGGACCTCTAGAAATTTCTCTGAGGTGGAAGGTGCCTGAAGTTTTGTTGGGTTAATTTCCCAGCCTCTAGTACACATATGTCTCACCAATAAGTCTAGAGTCATTGATACTTCTTCTTTACTAGGTTCAATCAGCATAATGTCATCAATATAATAGACCAGTGTGATGTCTTGTGGAAGCGGAAGGTGATCAAGATCCCTATGGACTAAATTATGACATAGTGCCAGGGAGTTGATATACCTCTGAGGAGGGACTGTAAAAGTGTACTGTTGGCCTTGCCAACTGAAGGCAAACTGCTTCTGATGGTCCTTTGAAATTGGTATTGAGAAAGGCATTGGCCAGATCAATAGCTGCATACCAAGTACCAGGAGATGTACTAATTTGCTCAAGCAATGAAACTACATCAGGAACAGCAGCTGCAATTGGAGTCACCACCTGATTAAGTTTATGATAATCTACTGTCATTCTCCAAGATCCATCTGTTTTTTGCACAGGCCAAATAGGTGAATTAAATGGGGATGTGGTGGGAATCACCACCCCTGCATCCTTCAAGTCCTTGATGGTGGCAGTAATCTCTGCAACCCCTCCAGGGATGTGGTACTGCTTTTGGTTTACTATTTTTGTAGGTAGAGGTAGTTCTAATGGCTTCCACTTGGCTTTTCCTACCATAATAGCCCTTACTTCACATGTTAGGGAGCCAGTGTGGGAATTCTGCCAATTGCTGAGTATATCTTTTCCAATTATGCATTCTGGCACTGGGGAAATCACTACAGGATGGGTTCAGGGACCTACTGGACCCACTGTGAGAAGTACCTTAGCTAAGACTCCATCAATAACTTGACCTCCATATGCCCCTACTCTGACTGGTGGGCCACAATGACACATTGGGTTTCCTGAGATTACTGTCAATTCAGAGCCAATGTCCAGTAATCCCCGAACAGTCTAATGATTTCCTTTCCCCAGTGAACAGTCACTCTCATAAAAGGCCTCAGATCCCTTTGGGGAAGGCTAAGAGAACGATTGACATAATACATTATTGGCAATGTAGTGGGTTCCTTGCTCAAAGGGACCTGGCCTCCCCTTCATTCAAGGGGTTGTGGGTCTGTAAACTGATTCAAGTCTGGGAATTGATTGAGAGGTCAGGACTCTGTATTCTGGTGATTCAATCTTGGATACTGTTCATGTGACCTAGAATTCTTCTACCTATACAGATCAAGTAAATATTTAGTAGGCTTGCCGTGTATTTCACTCCTAGGAACACCTTGTGCAAGTAGCCAGTGCCATAATTCCACATGAGTCAGACTATTCTGATTACAGTTCTGATTCTGCTGTCCATTATGGTAACAATGCCCACCTTGTCTTTGTCGATTAACTACTGCCCCTTGGCCCCTACTACCAAGGGGTCCAACCAGCCCCATCGTAGTTAAGTGTCTTAGTTCAATTAGGGCAGTGTCCACTGTCAAATCAGGTTTACATAAAATAGCCCTCACAGCAGTCTTCAAGGATGCTGGAGCTCTCTTCACAAATTTATTCCTCACCATACTGGTGAAAGGTGTGTCTTCTGGACTCTCCATTTCTGGCTTTAGGGGTCTCATCTGATAAATCCATTCTAACAGGCCAATTTCCCTAAGCCTCTGGATACCTTCTACTTATACCAAGGCAGGTCTGGTACTTCAACTTGACTTAGGCAGGCCACCGCATAATCCATGCCTCAGTAAGCCAACCAAATAAACTATTAGATCCTTTGCTAACCTCTTGAGCTGAAACATTGAATGAAGAATCCATACTTAGTGGGCCTAAATCAATATACTCAGACTGATCCAATCTTACATTCCTTGCACCATTATCCCATACGCTCAGTAGCCATTGCTATACATATTCTCCAGGTTTCTGTCTGTAAATGTTAGAAAAATCAAGTAGGTCTTTTTGGGTATAGCTTACCACCTCCTCAGTCACACTTTCTATTTCACCTTTGGGGCTCGCTTGGACTTAACTTTAGTTATAGGTCTATCAGCAAAAATGGGTGGTTGGGGCAGTTCCTGAGAGCATTCAGGAATGTCTTCCATGACCTCTGCTTCAGGCAATGACTCAGCAGGACAAGTTTGGCTAATCTCATCAAACTGAGGGGGAGGGGATAATGGTTTTACAGTAATCCCTTTAGGTGGGAGGGATTCAACAGAATTTACAGGCTCCATATCCTGATCTTCCTGACTATGTGTCCATATGTCCACATTCCAGGTTTCAGGATCCCATTTTTTTCCCAATCAATGCCCTCACTTTATCATCAGACATCAGTCTGGGTTGGCAATTTAATTGGCGTTGTAATTCAGCCACCCTTACAATAAGACTCTGGGTTTGGTTTTCAGCAACATCAGCTGTGTTACTAGAAGATATAAGGCATTCTTTCAGAGCACAACTGGAAGCACTGAAGTCTTTTATGCAGTGCTTAAGCCAAGACTTAGCAGCTCTGAGCTCATCTCACTCTTTCACCACTTTGTCTAGTGTAAGTAGGACCAACAACCAGCTTCCTTATACTCCTCATGCTGACAAAATTGCAACAAAATATCAAATATCTGATCACCCAGACCATCACTTCTCACAAGTACTTGATCTATTGGTGGTGCTATTTCATGTATTAATGTTGCCACCTCATGCCATGGATTAGCAGGACCCTCTTTACTAACAGAGGCAGGGTCACTAGTGTCTTTAAGATTAATCAAACTGGAAAACCAATTTAGGAAGCCCATCCTTATGATTTTGTCTCTCTAGAGCCACTCTCGGTACCAAATGTGTTAGACTGGGTTCTCTAGAGAAACAAAACCAGTAAAGCTTACATATATATGTATATATATAGAAATTTAT
>NW_006921856.1:4697445-4698169 GCF_000298275.1 Orycteropus afer afer | reverse complement strand
AACATAATCATCTGATCCCATCATGGGAATAACCACATCACAACAGCTTAAACCACACAGAATTGTGGTCCAGCCAAGTTGACACACAGCTCAAAGTATTACAGGTGTAATCCATACTGTAGACTGTAGTCTTTAATCTTCATCAGTATGTGCTTCAAGTCATCTTTACTTTCAGCAAGCAAAGTTGTGTTGTCTGCATATAGCAGGTTGTTAATGAGTCTTCCTCCAATCTGGATGCCATGTTCTTCTTCATATAGTCCAGCTTCTCAGATTATTTGCTCAGCATACAGTTTGAATAAATATGGTGAAAGGATACAACCCTGACACACTCCTTTCCTGTTTTTAAGCCATGCAGTATCCCTTGTTCTGTTTGAATGACAGCCTCCTGGTCTATGTACATGTTCCTCATGAGCACAATTAGATGAATTCCCATTCTTTTCAATGTTATCCATAATTTTTTATGAGCCACACAATTGAATGTTTTTGCATAGTCAATAAAACACAAGTAAAAATCTTTCTGGTGTTTTTTTGCTGTCAGCCAAGATCCATCTGACATTAGCAATGATATACCTCCTTCCACATCCTCTTTTGAATCCAGCTTACATTTCTGGAAGGTTTCTGTCAATATACTGCTGCAACCATTTTTGAATTATCTTCAGCAAGATTTTACTTGGGTGCGATATTAATGATATTTCTATAATTTCCACATTCTGTGGGATCACCT
>NW_006921856.1:4694139-4697021 GCF_000298275.1 Orycteropus afer afer | reverse complement strand
CGGAAGTAGGATTGCCCAACCTTCCTTCCGAGGAGTGGCTGGTGGGTTTGAACCGCCAGCCGTCTGGTTAGCAGGATGTTTCCTGTATCATTCAATATATTGACCATAGAATTTTTCTATATTGCAACTTGTGGCTTGAATTTTTTTTCTTCAGTTATTTCACTTTGAGAAATGCTGTGAATGTTCTTCCCTTTTGGATTTCTAACACAGATCTTTGCACATTTCATTATAATAAGTGACTTTGTTTCTTGAGCTAGTCTTTGAAATCTTCTGTTCAGCTCTTTTATCTTGTCATTTCTTCCATTTGCTTTAACTACTCTCCATTTAAGGGAAAGTTTCAGAGTCTCTCCTGACATCCATTTTGGTCTTTTCTTCCTTTTATGTCTTTTTAATGACCTTTTGCTTTCTTCATGGATGATTACTGATGATTGGAATGCAAAAGTTGGAAGCAAAGAAGAATCACCAATAGTTGGAAAATATATCCTTGGTGATAGAAATAATGCTGGAGAACGCATGATAGAATTTTGAAGACCAATGATTTATTAATTGCAAATACCTTTTTCAACAACATAAACGATGGCTGTACACGTGGAATTTGCCTGATGGAATACACAGGAATCAGATCAACTACATGTGTGGAAAGAGGTAATGAAGAAGCTCAATATCTTCAGCCAAAACAAGGCAAGAAGCTGACTGTGGAACAGACCATCAACTGCTCATATGCAAGTTCAAGTTGAAGCTGAAGACAACTAAAAGAAGACCACGAGAGGCAAAATATGACCTTGATTATATTCCTCCTGAATTTAGAGTGTGTCTAAATAATAGATTTGATGTATTGAACACCAGTGACCTAAAACCAGAGGAATTGTGAGATGACATCAAGAACATTATCCATGAAGGGGCAAATTTAGGGGCCCTAATTTATGGCATTAGTAAGCTAGCAAACATTACCAAAAGTGTGCAAACAGCAGAAGATAAACTAGATGATTGAGACCTGAAATTAAGTTCTTATGGACATCAAAAGACTTCAAAAGAATAAAAAGATATCATACAGATTGTGAGAAAATATTTTTCAACAGCATATCCAACAAAAGACTCTTCTCTAAAATTTATAGATAACCTCAACACACCAACATCAAGAAGACAAACCATCCACTTCAAAATGGGCCAAGGACATGAATAGACACTTCACCAAGGAAGATATTCAGGCAGCCAACAAACACATGAAGAAATGCTCATTATCATTAGCCATTAGAGAGATGCAAATTAAAACAATAATGAGATATCATCTCACTTCAGGAATAAGTAATATAAGGAATAAATTAAGTTCAACAGGAAAGAAAACAACAAATGCTGGTGAGGGTATGGAGAGATTGCAATTCTCATTCCCTTGTGGTGGGACTTTAAAATGGTACAAGCACTATGGAAAATAGTATGAAGTTTCCTCAAAAAGTTGGAAATAGAAGTTCCATTTGATCCAGCAATCCCACTCCTAGTTACTAAAGATGTGAGAGCTGGGACACAAATAGATATATGCAAAACCATGGTCATACAGCATGATTCATAAAATCAAAGAAATAGAAACAACCTGAGTGCTTATCAATGGATGAATGGATTACCAAACTGTAGTACATAGTGTACATTGTGGTACACAATGAAGTCCTATGCAATATTAAAGAATAACAAAGAATCCATGGAATACCTCATAACATGGCTGATCTTAGAGGATATTATGCTGAGTGAAATGATTCAATCACAGAAGGACAAATATTGTATGAATCTACTATCATAAAAAGTCAAGGAAAGTTGTTTACATGGAGGGAAACTTCCTTTCTTGGTTACCAGGAATGGGAGGAAAGGGGAGGGAAGATTGCTAGCTAGTTAAGAGATACATATTGATTTGGGTGAAGGGAAAGGCAATAACCCAAAAGCAAGTGACTAGCACAATATAACTAAGGAAAAGGAAGACACAGAGATACAGACAACAAAGGTAAATACTTTACATACACAATACTGCATTATCAGTAGTAACAAACATTAATGTATGGGTGGATACATAGATAGACTGACAAGATGATCAAGTGTGGATAGGTGAATAAGAATACACTAATGACCATATATAGGTTTGGCAAATGATATTTCTACATATGTATTTGTGTGTGCTTTAAAAACATCCATATATTCTAGAGCAAATGTGAAAAAGTTATGACAAATTCGTAAGCACAACAAAACACATTGAGGGAGTGAATCTCTGGGGCTGTGGGGTGGGACCATTGTCACAAGGGACATCAAGCTTATTTGGCATAAATAATATGAAAAAAAAAATTGTTCTACATCCTACTTTTGTGGATAATGTCTAGGGTTTTAAAATCTCACTAGTGGCCAGCTAAGATGAAACAATTGGTCTCTCCACATCTGTAGCAAAGAAGAGTGAAGAAAATCAAAGAGTTGTGGAAACAATTAGTCCAAAGGACTAGTGGACCATGGGATCCTCAGCCTACAAGAACTGAGACCAAGAGAACTATATGGTGCTGCTCTCCCTCTGATAACCACTCAGAAGGGAATGAAAATTGGAATTCCTGGATATAGTGGGAGAAATATATGGAGCAAAACCCCAACACTATGGTGCCTTTGGGGCTTGGAATTGAACTCACTCCTGTGGCTTTACTTTTAGACAAGTCTTAACACCAAGTAGGTGCACTTATTAGAACAATCAACAATGGGTGATCAGAAGCACAGCATTTATGCAAGGAGAAACTCAGAGGACGGGAATGTATAAGAAAGAAGCACACAGGGAAAATATAACCACATGAAGGAAGTGGGACTATGTTGTTGTTGTTGTTGTTAAGTGCCATCGAGTCATTTCTGACTCATAGCGACCC
>NW_006921856.1:4688504-4691584 GCF_000298275.1 Orycteropus afer afer | reverse complement strand
TTCAGGACAGATCTTGAAACATCCTTTGTGATGATGAATGCCACGCCATTCCTTTTCAAACTGTCATTACCTTGATGGGGACTGGAATCAATTTCAAGAAACAAAATGTGTATAAACTTTTAAATGGGAAACAGATTTGCTATCTAAACTTTCACCCAAATCACAATAAAAAGTCACACACAAAAAAAAGTAATACTACAAAAAGAAAAAGAACTTGGCAAATTTGGTATGTCTAGTGAAGTCTTTTCTAATCCTACATCCATTCCTTCTCTCAGAACTATAATGTATAGGCCATATCCTTACCACTTTTTTCATAGTGATTTCCAGGGACACTTCAGAGAATGTTCTAGTCAGGCTCTGAATCAAGTTTTCAGTATACTCCAATTTTTATCTTTTTTCACAAAATAGCAATTTAGCAGTCACTGAATACTACATATATATGTCCAAATTGCTTAGGGCAAGTTCATTTGGGAAATGCTTAAATTTTATTCCTAATTGAAAACAGAAATTGGCTCAACTGTTTTATTTAAGAGGGACATGATTAATGCTTATTAGCCAAGATACATCCCCCAAAGTGAATTCTGAAATCTTTAGTCACACCTGACCAGACCCTTAGGGGAGGAGGCAGGAACCAGGATTATTTGAGGGTAATTCCACATAGACGTCAGTAACTCTGTCGCTGTTACACAGGGCCTTTGCATTTGACTAAGAGTTGCTGTTTTTAGCTGGCCCTAGCCAAGTGACCTCATCTGTGCATATGGTTGGACAGTGACCCTGCTTGCTGCAATACCATTGCCCTGGTGCTACTCACTAAGGGCTCCTCACAGGGTAACACTTGGTGACTAAGGCTGGAAAGAATGGAAAGAACAGATTGTCCTCAGATGCAAATGCTTCCTGGAGTGGGAATCACTAGCTGTCTAAAGATAAAACCCTGATCAGGGTCTCCAAGAATACAATAATATTAGAATTTTTAGAATAATCAAGATAAAAATTTTCTTTTCCTAGTGATTTTATGAAGGAGCTCTGGGGGTGCAGTGGTTAAGGTATTTGGCTGCTAATCAAAACGTTGGTGGTTCTGAAAACACCAGACACTCCACAGAAGAAAAATGAGGCAAATTGCTTCCATAATGATTTAGAGTGTTGGAAACCCTGTGTGGGTCACAATGAATCAGAATCTACTCAATGGCAGTGAGTTTGTTTGTTAGTTTGTGAGTGATGAAACTTTATGAAAGAGCCCTGGTGATGCAAAGAGTTGAGAGGTAAATTAAAGATTGGAGGTTCAAATCCCTCAGCAGCTCCATAGGAGAAAGACTAGGCAATTATCTTTCATGAAGATTTCAACCAAGAAAACCCTATGGGACTGTTATACTTTTTCATATGAGGTCATGATGACTTGAGAATGACTAGATGGCATCTAACAACACCAACAACAGAGATTTTATAGTCTCTCAAATCAAATGGACCCATGACAATATCATCTGCTCCTGGTGGCTTAGTGCCTAAGGCTAACCAAAAGCTAACCAGAAGGCTGGCAGTTCAAACCCACCAGGCACTCCTCAGAAGGAAGGTTGGGCAATTTACTTCCATAGTGATATCACCTCGGAAACCCAAGGAGAGGTCACTATGTGTCATATCTGACTTGGTGTCAGTATGGTGCATTGTGTTGCTTTGCTGTCTGCACTGTTGTTACCTCCTTCAATGGAAACTGGGCTTTGCTTTGCAACTTGAGCTACTAGAAGGAAAATTATCCAAGGATGGCTTCCCAGTTCTTGTCCCCTTGTGTTGTTGCCTCACCTTGAGTCTGGGCTAGTCTGTACCTGTTTGACTAATAGAATACGCAGAGGTGACACTGGGTCAGTTCTCAAAAGGTCTGGCCACATTCTCATTTGTTTCCGTGGGAGTCCTGAGCAGCCATGTAAAAAGTCCACGTGGAGAGGAAAAGATGTGGGACTGTGCCATGCAAGGGAGAAGCCCAGATACTGCAGGTCCTAGCTAAACCCAAACTTCCAGCCATCTTCCACTAAGGCTCCTGACTTGTGAGCAAGTCTTCCTGTATGTTCCATCCCAGGTGAGTCCCCAGATAGTGCAGCCACAGCTGACATCACATCTATATGATGCAGAAGAACCACCACAAGTTTGTGAAAACTGATAGTTTGTTGCTGTTTTAAGCCACTAAGTTTTGGTGGGGTTTATTTTGTAGCAGTTTATTTTGAGACAGTTACAGATCAAGTAGACAGACAACTCTGAAGCCAGATCTTACCTGAAGCCCCATACAGTGGGTGTGGATTCAATATATGGCTGCAAGCTTAGGGTTGGTTCTGGAGTAAATAGAAGATGAAGTTAGGCTGTAAAAGGAGGAGAAAAAGGAGAGAGTGAGAGAAAGAGAGAGGGGAAAAGAGAGGAGAGAAAGGAGAGGGTGGGAGAACAGAGGGGGAAGGAGGGAGAGAGAGCACAGAGGTGCACAGGTCACTGCTTGTTAAGGTCAGGCTCATGCTGCAACCTGACTGGGGGACATGGGCTAGTAGGCCACATCTGGTGGCAAAAGAGCTACATTCCCCTGTCCAGCTGCTAAAAGTAATCACATGCCTATGGCACAGACCAAGCGAGTATTCTTGTGGTCCATAAAGTGTGCCTCTGAGACAAACAAGGGAAGGTGGTTTTGGTTATTGGTAACTCCTGTTAGTCCCCCTGTCTGCAAGCACCCCACATTTGAAAAGAGGACAAGCCATATCTTTTTCCTCTAAGGGGATGGTCAGATGGGATAGTAAATGGTCCTGACTGACCCAAGGCTACAGGTATGGTTCTGGGAAGACAAAAACCCCTTAAGCCCCTCCCTGAACTCCTACTTCTCTCCTGACCCACCCCTCAGCACCTTCCTTCACTCAACATCCCTAGTTCTCTACAGTCACCCTGTGTGTCATCCTGCAGTTACACTTTGTTCATTCCTACTCTCTTCAATGTTATTGTTGTTAAGTGCCATCGAGTCGTTTTCGACTCATAGTGACCCCATGCACAGCAGAACAAAACACTGCCCGATCCTGCACCAGCCCCACAATCCCTGCTATACTTGAGCCCATCAT
>NW_006921856.1:4682051-4688394 GCF_000298275.1 Orycteropus afer afer | reverse complement strand
TGGCCATTCTTGTTTCCAAGGAGCATTCTGGCTGCACTTCCTCCAGGACAGATCTGTTAGTTCTTTTAGCAGTCCATGGTACTTTCAGCATTCTTTGCCAGCAATGTTATTTTAGGAGCATTTATAAATTATTTTCACTTCTGCTTTAAATAATTTTACTTCAGATTAATAAAAGTTACACAAAGAACATCAACTGTAGAAAGTGATCACTTCTCTTTAGGAAATAGAAACCGTCAAGAGAAGTGTAATCACACAGATGATGTACTATATGTTCAGCCAGGTCTGCTGATTGCAAGACTCACCTGAAATTGGGCCTATTCTGGCCACACATCTTTGGGCATTAATCTTGCTTATTTTGTAGTCAGGGAGAAAGGTAAGTTGAAGATTAGAACCAGAGATTGAACCTCATGATTAGTTTTTCAAAAACTACAGTAGGATAAATGCTTCTCTGAGACATAGAAGTGAGACTAGCCCTCTCGCCTGTGTGGAAGAGTAAAGTTCTGTCCACAGCCCTGAGCAGGTTTAAGCTTCTGAAAGAAGGCTGGATAACCACCAGTTAAGTAAGAGACAAAGAAAACACAGCAGGTAGGGGTTCAACCGAAGTTACCCATTGGCCACTCATCCACTTACAAACATTTTTTGACCACAGCTCTGGTAGCATAGTGGCTAAGGCACTTGACTGCTAACCAGAACCCTGGTGGTTCAAATCCACCAGGCACTCCTTGGAAGGAAGATGGGGCAATCTACTTCTGTAGTGATACTACCTCAGAAACCCAAGGAGGGGTTGCTATGAGTCGGGTCTGACTCGACGGCACATAACAACAACCAGGCACTATTCATGGTGAGAGGTGGCAGGAATTAAAGCCTTCCTTTAAGAGGCTCACGACACTAATCTCCTGTAATAATATAGTCTCCTTGATTATATCAAAGATTCTTCTGAAGCCCCAGCAGACTTTTCTTCCAACTGTGTTTCTAGTCACTTCTTTCTGTTTTGACTACCAAACACTGACTCACCCTCAGTGACTATTTGCAATTATTACATTGTTCTGTTGTGGGTTTACCAGTGGAATCAGTACCTTCCTGCTCACCCTTCTTCAGAGACCCAAACTGGAAGGGATGAAGAAAGCCAATGACCCTACTGTCCAGTCCATGCATGAAACCACAAGTGATACTATTATAGCCACTTCCTCTTCTGCACATGACAATGTGACTTTCTTTGTTCTCATGAGTCACCCTTGTCACTCTTGTCACATTAGTCACTTGCTGGGTTCAGTTTTCAGAAATCCAGAAAATTAATTCTTGGTGACTTAAAAATTAATAGGTGAGCTACGAGGCTGAATGTCCCATCATGAGGTTAGGTCTAGGGGACAATCTCGGAAACAAATAAATGGTCCAGATTACTAAGGCCTAGCATTTTCACTAGGTGACACATTTAAATGATAGCTTTTTCTTTTTGTTAAAAAAATGACTTACCAAACAAATGATGCCCATTCTTAAGATGAAAATTAGCAATACATATGAGCAGAATCAACAAAAGATAAATAAATTACCTTAAATCCACCACCCAGACACTATTGCTATTAAGACATTGATGTGATTCCTTTTCAAATGCTTTTCTGGGTATACAATGTGTGTATTTGTGAGTGTGTGTCACCATAATAATGTAATCACACTGTAAGGCTCAACTATGACACTTAAAAGATGTGAATATGTCAATAAATTTCCACTATCAACTTTAAAGCTACCTAGTACCCTACTGAGAGCTCTGGTGGCATAATGCCTAAGACATTTGACTGCTAACTGGAAGGCTGGTGGTTCAAATCCAACAGCCATTTCTTGGAAGGAAAGTTGGGCAATCTACTTCCATGATACTGCCTTGGAAACCCAAGGAGGTGTTGCTATGCGTTGGCATCAACTCGACGGCAGTGAGGTTTTTTTTTTTTTTTTTTTTTTTTAAGTACTCTACTGGAGTCCTTGGGTGGTGAAAATGATTAAGCACTTAGCTTCAAACTGAAAAACTGGTGGAGTCCAACCAGAGGTGCCTTGGAAGAAAGGGTTGGTGATCTACTTCTGAAAGATCATCCATTGAAAACCATATAAAACAGTTCTACTCTGAGATACAAGAGGTCACCATGAGTCAAGGTCTACCCAGTGGCAACCTGTTTGGCTTTGGTTAGCAATGAACTACCATGGTGGTTAGTTTTTCTAGGACTATAACTTGCAAAAAAAAATCTGTCTGAAATGTGTTACATAATCTTCTGTCTTCTTCCCCACCTGCTTTCTCAATCAGAGTCTAAGAACAAGACCCAAGCTCATCTCTGGAAATCTTGGGCTTACCTTTGTTCAGTGAGCCCTGCTGGTGAAACTTCAGTAAGAAGGCAAGGGGGTAAAAGGGAAAAAGCTCCATGTTAGGAGCCAGCAGTAGTTCTGGCTTAGCCACAGATTAGCTGTAGGCAAAGTGTGTGACTATCCTGGGCCTTGTTTACTCCATTTTATAAAAGCAAGGCTGTTATCCACACTTCCATGCTCTCTGACCCAAACAATACCTATATCTGCCTCCGTCTCTTTTCGTTCTTCACAATCAATCACCAGGTGACAATGATGCAGGAAACCTTCTTTGTGGGCCTCTGTCCAGGCCAATTCTCATCTGTAATTTTAATCTCCTGGAAGGTGGAAGGATTCTGAGCAAAGCAAGAAGTGCTAGTGACATACCAAGCTCCATTTTCTCAACACAAAATGGACCCAAAGAGACCTGCTCTACCTGATTGTGTGGATGTGAAGCATCTCAGAGGAATCACCGAAAGAGTTGTTCTTTGCTAAGGACACAATTGCATGCATCTGCAGGACCAGCCCACACAAGTGACTGCCTTTGTTAAAAATAATAGGAACTCAATGAAATTTGAACATAAGGTTTATTCTGTGCAGTTATTCTATATGCATATAGGGAGACCATTTTTATTCCAGAAAAAGCAAATGGCTTGAAGAAGTTAGGTACAATGAGGGTTATAAAGAAAAGAGGAGGGAGAAATACAGATTAACCATTGGCTAATGTTAACATGATTGATTGAAACCTGCCCTCTTCCTTTTACTGAGATCAAGTTCTTATCAGGTCACTAAGTGGCCTCTGCCCCTTCATTCAGCCATATCTTTTGAAATTCAGATTCAGCAAGCTGGGCTTTAATAGGAAAGAAAAGACCACCAACTTTGGGTGAAAGAAAAGCCACAGGATCAATCCTGGTCAGGAAATCCTTTACTGTGGATATGTATTTTCATGAGTAAGAAACTGAAAATTAAAGTGAGATGACTGTTATCAATTTATCTTTTTAACACCTTGGATAGATGAAGGACACATCTCAGAATCATACCCATGTGTTGTTTAAGGTGTGATGAGAGTTGCTTATGGTCTTGTCTCTGGGAGCATGCTACGGGTACAGGTGTCTGGCCCTCTCGTCAGCTGCTGGGATTAGAACCTTTGAGGTGGAGCTCCAAGGATGCGTTTTGAACATACCTCTTCAGCTGAGAACCAGTGTCCAAGGGTATAAAAGGGAGCTTAGCTCATTGCATGATTCCTGATTTATTTCTCCTAAAAGCTTGGCTCTGGGCTGCTAACCAGAAATCTGGTGGTTCAAACTCACCAGCCACTCCTCGAAAGGAAGGTTGGGCAATCTACTTCCATAGTGATACTGCCTTGGAAACCCAAGGAGGGGTTGCTGTGAGTCAGATCCTACTCGATGGTATTGAGTTAAAAGCTTGGAACTCTTTTTCAATGGGAAGTTCATTTAACTGTTGATTATTTTCCAGAAGGTGAGAGAGGGGCAAGGATGAAAGGAGAGGAATAGGGACTAGAACTGATTTTTTTTTTTTCCCTACCAATTTTCTACATTCTTTGTGTTTCTCTTTGGACTTTGAAGTTACACACAAAGGATTGGCTTCCTTGTTCTTCATAGAATGTATTTTCTTACCCATACTCACTGACTCTAAACCCCCATTTATACCCCTGCACCAGATTAATCTTGGGTCCTGACCACCAGAAACTGCCAGACCCCAAGCCTTCCATTATATAATGGCAGGCTAACAAAAACTGCCAAATGCACTGCGGTTGAGTTGGATCCGCCTCACAGCATGGGTTTCCAAGGCGGTATCACTATGGAAGTAGATTGCCCAAACTTTCTTCCGAGGAGTAGTTGGTGAGTGTGAACTGCCAGGCTTCTGGTTAGCAGTCAAATGCCTTAGGCACTCCACCACCAGAACTCCTCAATGGTAGGTAGGATAGCATTTTTAGAGAAAAGACAGGAAGAATGACTCTGATTGCATGGGGTGGAAGTTAGATGTTACCCAGATCTTGTGACAGAGATTTGCAAATCTGTGTGGTCATCTGAATGGACAAGTTCGTTTAGCTTAAGTTATACTCATCTTGGCTCTGGGCAGAGGTGATGTGGCTCAGATAAGCAGCCCTTTAACTGAGTTGTTTGGCATCTAAGAAGCTAGTTGAATTGCAGAGATTCAGTCTTATTCTCCAAGACAATACTTTAATGCTTCCTTGAGATCTTGGAAAAATTAATAAATGGTATTAATCAATATTAATTTAACATTTGTTAAGAACAGCCTTTGTTGAACAGTGTTTAAGAAGTCGGCTGCTAACAGAAAGATCAGCAGTTTGAATCCACAAGCCACCCAAGAGCAGAAAGATGTAGCAATCTGCTTTTGTGAAAATTCAGTCTTGGAAACCCCATGGGGCAGTCCTACTCTACCATGGGGCAGTCCTACTCTACCCCATAGAGTCATTGTGAATTTGAATAGACTCAACAGCAAAAGGTTTTTTGAGTTTAGACATTTGTTTAAAACTTTTAAAATGCCAGACACTATAGTGGATGGTCATGTATTAGAATGAATAAACAATTAACTCGTTTTATCACTCTTTTTCATTCTTCAGAGAAGTTAAGACATAATTCAAATTACTCTAAAAGTTAATCATTTTTAGAAATGTAATTTTAATACTGGTAGCATAGTGCCTAAGGCACTTGACTGCTAACCAGAAGGCTGGCAGTTCAAACCCACCAGTCACTCCTCGGAAGGAAGGTTGGGCAATCTACTTCTGTAGTGACACTGCCTCAGAAACCCAATGAGGGTTCACTATGAGTCGGATATGACTCGACAGCACATAACAACAACAACAACAATACAACAATTTTAATATAGAGTTGAAAGATGAAACAATAATTACTTATTCCTCTTCCACTGTTTTTGATTGAATTGTGTCTCCCAAAATGAATTGTTGAAGCTCTAACCTTTGTGCCTGTAAATGTAGCCCTGTCTGGAAATAGGATCTTTGAAGACTCTATCAGGTTAACATGAGGTCATACTGGAGCAGGTTATGTCCTAATAAATTCAACAGAGACAGGGAGGCAAAGAAAGGACCCCGTGTGATACTGCAACTTCAAGCAAAAGAATACCTTGAGTCACAGAAGCTAGGAGGCATGGAACAGATTATCCCTCAAAGTCTCAGAAGGAATCAGCACACTGATACCTTGATCCTGCGTTGCCAGTCTCACGAACAGTGAGAAAAATTTTCTATTCTTTTAAACCACACATTTTGTGTTGTTTTACCATGGCAGACCTAGGAACAAAACCACTCAAAAAAGAGCTATTTTCATAAGTTTATTTTCCATTTAAATCAAACTTCCCCATCTCTATAAAAACTATTTCATGGAAATCTTTCACAAACAAATTGCATCTTGTTCTGATTTCTTAAATGTGGTGTTCTGAATTTGATTGTAGTTTCATTTTACTTGTTTTATATTGTGCTATGGTGAAATCATGGGTAAAGGTTTCATGAACCATGGCACCTGTTTGTTTTCCCCAGGACACATGGCACATGTCCTTGCTCTGCTAGTCCTTATTTGCTTTATAGCAAATACTCATTATACCTCCACTCTCTTCCTTGGCTGTGCTGCCACTTTCTCAAGTATGCTATATATTGGGGTCTCCTTAAGAGCCCTAGTGGCACACAGTTAAGTGCTCAGCTGCTAAGTTCTAACCCACCCAGTGGCTCTGTGGGAGAAAGATCTAGTGATCTGCTGCCATAAAGATTACAGCTTAGAAAACCCTTTGTGGTGTTTCTACTCTGTCACATAGGATCACTGCAAGTTGAAATTGACTTGAGGGCACACCACAACAACATAAACACAAGTGACCTCCTAAATGGCCTACTGTGGCCTCCATCTCCAACCCCTTTCCCTGCCTGTCAGCCAGTCAGAACATTTCATCTTCCTAATTAACAAACTGCAACTATGCTCTGCATACTGATAGTAAATAAATATATGCCTGCAAGGAAGACCAGTTA
>NW_006921856.1:4678276-4681851 GCF_000298275.1 Orycteropus afer afer | reverse complement strand
GCAATCCTACTTCTGTAGTGATACTGCCTCGGAAACCCAAGGAGGGGTCGCTATGAGTCAGGTTTGACTCGACGGCACATAACAACAACAACAGTTGGAAAATATGGCCTTGGTGATAGAAATAATGTGGGAGATTGCATGATAGAATTTTGCAAGACCTATGACTTATTCATTGCAAATACCCTTTTTCAACAACACAAATGGTGGCTATACATGTGGACTTCTTCAGATGCAGTACACAGGAATCAGAGTGACTACATCTGTGACAAGATGTGTTGGAGAAGCTCAATATCTTCAGCCAAAACAAGGCCAGGAGCTGACCATCAACTGGTCATCTGCATGTTCAAATTGAAGCTGAAGACAATTAAAACAAATCCATGAGAGCCAAAATATGACCTTGATTATATCCCTCCTGAATTTAAAGACCATATAAAGAATAGATTTGATGCATTGGACACAAATGACAGAAAACCAGAGGAATTGTGACATCAATTGATGACATCGAGAACATCATCTATGAAGAAAGCAAATGGTCATGAAAAAGATACAAAAGGAAGAAAAGACAAAATGGATGTCAGAAGAGACTCTGAAACTTGCCCTTGAATGGAGAGAGTAGCTAAAGGAAATGGAAGAAATGACAAGAAAAAAAGAGATGAACAGAAACTTTCAAACAGCAGCTTGAGAAGACAAAGTCAATTATTACAATGAAATGCAGAAAGACCAGGAGTTAGAACAGCAAAAGGGAAGAACAAGCTTGGCATTTCTTAAGCTGAAAGAACTGAAGAGGAAATTTAAGTCTCAAGTTGAATATTGAAAGATTCTGTGGGAAATATATTGAATGATGCAAGAAACATCAGAAGAAGATTGAAGGAATACAAAGAGTCACTGTACCAAAAAGAATTGGTCAATGTTGATCCATTTCAGGAGGTGACATATGATGAAGAACCAGTGGTACTGAAGGAAGAAGTCGAAGCTGCTCTGAAGGAATTGGTGAGAAACAAGGCTCCAGGAATTGATGGGATACTCACTGAGATGTTTCAACAAATGGATGCCTTGCTGAAGGCCCTCACTTGGCTATGACAAGAGATTTGGAAGACAGCTACCTGGCTAACTGACTGGAAGAGATCCATATTTGTACCCATTCCAAAGAAAGGTGAACCCACAGAATGTGGAAATTATCAAAATGTATCATTAATATCATATGCAAGTAACATCTTACTGAAGATAATTCAAGAATGGTTGCAGCAATGTATTGACAGAGAACTTCCAGAAATATAAGCTGGTTTCAGAAGAGGACATGGAATGAATGATATTATTGCTGTTGTCAGATGGATCTTGGCTGAAAGCAAAGAATACTGGAAAGATATTTACTTGTGTTTTATTGACTATGTAAAAGCATTCAGTTGTGAGAAACATAACAAATTATGGATAAAATTGAGAACAATGGGAATTATAGAAAACTTAATTGTGCTCATGAGGAACCTGTATATAGACCAGGAGGCTGTTTGAACAAAACAGGAGGATACTGCATGGTTTCAAATCAGGAAAGGAGTGTGTGGAGGTAGTATCCTTTTACCATTCTTGCTCAATCTGTATGTATGCTGAACAAATTATCCAAGAAGCTGTACTATATAAAGAAGCACATGGAATCAGGATTGGAGAAAGTCTTATTGACAACCTGCAATATGAAGATGACACAACTTTGCTTGCTGAAAGTGAGGATGACTTGAAGCACTTACTGATGAAGATTAAAGACTGCAGTCTGCAGTATGCATTACACCTCAGTATAAAGAAAACAAAAATCATCACAACTGGACCAATAAGCAACATCACAATAAATGGAGAAAAGATTGAAGCTGTCCAGAACTTCATATTACTTGTTTCTACAATCAACACCAATGGAAGCAGCACTCAAGACATCAGATGATGTATTGCACTGGGCAAATCTGCTGCAAAAGATCTCTTTCAAGTGCTAAAGAGCAAAGATGTCTCCTGGAAGACTAAGGTATTCATAAGGTGACTTATACCGAGCCATGGTATTTTCAATCACCTCATATGCCTATGAGAGCTAGACAATGAATAAAGAAGACTGAAGAAGAGTTGATGCTTTTGAGTTGTGGTGTTGGCAAAGAATACTGAAAATACCATGGATTGCCAGAAGAACTAACAAATCTGTCCTGGAAGAAGTCCAGCTGTAATTCTTCTTGGAAGTGAAAATGGCAAGACTTTTTCTCACCTATTTTGGTCGTGTTGTGAGAAGGAACCATTTCCTGTAGAAGGATATCATTCTTGAGGATTCAAAATGGAGTCTTATCAGTAATCACCACGCTATTTCCCTCTCGTCTCTTAGTGCTTGAAAAATTAGGTAGAGCAGATTGAATTAGGGATTTTGGTGCTCTGAACAGCTCACTGAATTAGAGTGCACCAAACACAGAAGAGTAGAATTAGAGGAAAGGAAGATCTACCTTGCAGAGGGCAGATGGGCAGCCAAGAGAGGCCATTGGAAACTTCCCTGGGGGAGCCACTGGCTGGTGGATTAGGGTGGCCACCTGAGACCTCCATGGGCCAAGGAAGAAGACATCCTATATCAGCATACCAGTGACTACACCACCATACTAGCAAACACCCCAAGGATCTACCTTCAGCACCTGATTTTATTGGTAACTTAGGTCGGCTAGGTACAAACGGGTGTGCACAGCACCACTGAAATCCAAGCGGAGAGCTCACTGGTGCTCCAGGAAGGTGAGCAGCTCCACTCCCTCAGTGAGTGGGCTTGTGTCAGCTTGCGAGGCATGGAAAGGTCTGTGCTTGTCTTTGTCACTGATATCAGGGCCACAGATTACTAGCAGGCACTCTACCAACTCCAGCACAACTGAAATCACGTGCATCTTTGGCTCTGCATTTGGGCAGTATCACAGACAAACTCCCGAGCCATTCATAGTCCGGGCAGATTGGGCTGGCACTATGGGCAGACAGGGTGGAGAGAGAGGAATCCGCGGCTGAGTGCATACCCAGGGATTTGCCTTGGATCAGCTTTTTGGTGCTGAGGGGCTTTGGAAGCAGGGTCTTTGAGTGTGTCTGAGCCTGGCAGAAAGTGATGACACCCTAACAACAGGAATCTTTCCTGAAATTGAGCCACAGACTTGTAAATAACAGTACGATGTCATCAATAGTAGCCCGCTCAAAGCCCTAGAAACTGACCCTAGCAACACCAAGCTTTCCTTCTTCTGCTCCCTTCTCCACCAATAACTTCACTCATTCAATACAAGAAACCGTATTCATCCAATTACCATAAAAGCTCCCAGTTTAAACTCTAAACCCTCTTTACAATAAACAGAAACCAGTATCCACATTCCAAACAGTGATTCCACCATCACAAAGAAAACTGCAGAGCAACCCAGCATACCTGAATCAATAATAAAATAAAATACACCAGCTTCACTTTTCAAAATATTGAACCATAAAACCAAGACAAATCAACACATAACCAGAAGTTAAAGACAACCTCAAAATGTCTAGGAAACAACAGGCAATCTCAAACAAAAAAACAGGACAAGGCATTAGAAGCAAAACCA
>NW_006921856.1:4676206-4677786 GCF_000298275.1 Orycteropus afer afer | reverse complement strand
TAGAAATGCAGAAGATGTTTATTGATATGCAGAGCATGAACACCAAAATGCAGAACTACACAACACAGTAGAAGCTCAAAAGAGTAGATTAGAACTGGCTGAAGAATGCATATCCCAACTAGAAGACAAATCCCTGGACACTAGCCTGTATGAAGAAAAATCAGAACAAAGATTTAAGAGGAAATGAAGAGAGCCTAAGAACTGTATGCAATGACACGAGACTAAACAATATAAGACTCATTAGAATTCCAGGACAAGAAGAGGCGAAAAAGACCACTGAGAAAATTGTGGAAGACTGCTAACAGAAAAATTCCCCCATATCATAAAGGAAGAAAAGATATTTGTCCAAGAACTCCTAGAACCCCAAACAATATAGATCCCAAAAGAAAAATACTGAGGCATATTATAATCAAACTTTCCAAAACCAAAGACAAAGAAAAAATTTTGAGAACTGTGCAGGAAAGAATATTACTTATAATAATCAAACAATTAGGCTGAGCTCCGATTACTCAGCAAAAACCATGCAGGCAAGAAGGCAATGGGATGGCATATATAAAACTCTGAAGGAAAAGAACTTCCAACCAAAAATCCTATATCCAGCCACATTATCCATCAAATATGAGGGCAAAATCAAGGCATTCTCAGATGAACATAAATTAAGAGACTTTGTGAAAACCAGACCAACCTTACAAGGAATGCTTAAGGACATCCTACCCATGGAGAACCCACAACAGAGATCAGTAAAACCAGGATATGTGACATAAACTCTAAAACCAAATCAGAAATAGATACTCATAAGACGACCATAAAATATTCTACCTTAAAAACCAAGGAACTCAAGCAGCACACAACAACAGCAACTAACCTATCAGAGGGAATAATACTCTTAGGTACAGACCCTCAAATGGAGAAGAAAATATGACAATGTCTTTGCAGCACGCATTGTTCTAAAAATGTAGAGACAAGAATATACTCCAAGGTAACCACAGAGAAGAGTAGCAATTCTTCTAATCAAATCCAGAAAGAAGGAAAACATATGGGCTTAATAAACACAAAGACAACTACAAAGAAGAAAAGCAAGAAAGCATTAGCCAACAAACTGAACACAGCACAGAAATATACACTGACCAAGGAATCACCAATTGTACAACAGAAAACCACAATAGAATGACACCAATCAACTCATACCTATCAATAATTACACTCAATGTGAATGGACTAAATGCACCTATCAAGAGAAAGAGAGTGGCAGACTGGATAAGAAAAGAAGACCCATTGATATGCTGCCTACAAGAGACACACCTTAGACACAAAGATAAAAGTAAATTAAGAGTTAAAGGATGGAAAAGAATATACCAAGCCAATGGAAACCAAAAAGGGCAGGGGCAGCAATTATAATTTCTGATAAAATAGACATTAGGTGAAAAACATCTTAAGAGACAAGGATGGGCATTATATGATGCTGAAAGCATCAATCGACAAAGAAGATGTTACAATAATAAATATTTATGTACCCAATGAAAGTGCTCCAAAATACATGAAGCAAATATTAACTGAATTAAAAGGGATGATAGACAACT
>NW_006921856.1:4670182-4675566 GCF_000298275.1 Orycteropus afer afer | reverse complement strand
GAGGACAGTTTATAGCAATAAATGCATACATCAAAAAAGAGGAAAGAAACAAAATCAACACTCTAACTTGTCAACTCCAACAACTAGAAATAGAACAGCAAAAGAATTCTACAGTATCTAGAAGCAAGGAAATAATAAAGATCAGAGCAAAAACAAATGAAACAAAACAAAATAACCATAGAGAAAATCAACAAAACAAAGAGCTGGGTCTTTGAAAAGATTAATAAAATCAATAAAACAATGGCAGACCTAACAAAAGAAAAGAAGGAGAAGACCCAAATCATAAGAATTATAAACAAAAACGCTGTCATCACAACAGAACCAACTGAAATAAAAGAGATACTGACAGAATATTATGAAAAACTATACACTAATAGATTTGAGAACCTAGAAGAGATGGACAAGTTTCTAGAATCACAAGACCTACCTAAATTATCCCACTCAGAAACAGAAAACTTGAACAGACTCATAACAAGGGAAGAAATTGAACAGGTCATAAAAAAACTTCCCACAAAGAAAAGCCCTGGCCCTGATGGCTTCACTGGAGAATTCTATCAAATATTCAGAGAAGAGTTGACACCTCTGCTACTCAAGCTATTCCAGAACATAGAAAAAGATGGAATACTCCCAAACTCATTTTATGAAGTAAGCATAACACTAATACCAAAACCAGGGAAAGACAACACTAGAAAGGAAAACTACAGACCAATATCACTCATGAACATAGATGCAAAAATCTTTAACAAAATGCTGGCCAACAGAATCCAACAACATATCAAAAAATTAATACATCCGGACCAAGTGGGATTCATACCAGGTTTGCAAAGGTGGTTCAACATCAGAAAATCAATGTAATCCACCACGTAAACAAAACAATGGAAAAGAACCATATGATTATATCAATTGATGCAGAAAAGGCATTTGATAAAATCCTACATCCATTCCTGTTTAAAACTCTCATCAAAATAGGGATAGAAGGGAAATTCCTCAACATAATAAAGGGTATATAGGCAAAGCCAATGGCCAGCATCATTATTGATGGAGAAAGACTCAAGGCATTCCCCTTATGAACGGACACCAGACAGGCATGCCCTCTATAACCACTTCTATTTAACATTGTATCAGAAGTCCTGGCCAGAGCAATAAGGCAAGAAAGAGAAATAAAAGGCATACATATTGGCAAAGAGGAACTAAAACTATCTCTATTTGCAGATAATATGATCCTATACATATAAAACCCAATGGACTCAATAAAAAGACTACTGGAACTAAGAGAGAGGTTCAGCAAAGTGGCAGGATACAAGATCAACATACAAAAATCAGTTGGATATCTCTACACCAGCAAGGACTCCTCTGATAAAGAAATAAGGGAAACCATACCATTCACTATCGCTATGAAAAAGCTAAAATATCTAGGAATAAACCTCACCAGAAACACAAAGGACCTATGCAGATAAAACTATAAAACACTGCTACAAGAGACAGCAAGAGTACTACATAAATGGAAGAACCTGCCTTGTTCATGGATAGGTAGACTAAACATTGTGAAAATGTCAATAGTACCTAAAGCAATCTATACATTTAATGCAATCCCTATCCATATTTAAAATTTTTTAAGGACATGGAAAAATTAATTACTAATTTTATATGGAAAGGAAAGAGACCTCGAATAAGCAGACCACTTCTCAAGAAGAAAAACAAAGTGGGAGGGCTCACACTCCTAGATCTTAAGAACTACTATATAGCCACAGTAGTCAAAATAGCATGGTATTGGTACAATGATAGACAAAGAGACCAATGGAACAGAACAGAAAGTTCAGAGATAGACCCATCCATCTATGGACATCTGATCTTTGACAAAGGCCCAAAGCCCATTAAATGGGGAAGAGATAACCTCTTTAACAAATGGTGCTGGGAAAACTGGGTATCCACCTGTAGAAAAATGAAGCAAGACCCATACCTCACCCCATACATAAAAACAAACTCAAACTGGATCAAAGACTTAAATGTAAAACCCAAAACTATAAAATTCATCAAAGATAAAATAGGGGCAAATCTAGGAGCCCAAATTTATGGCATAAATAGACTGTCAAGCATAACCCAGAATGTGCAGGAGATAGAAGAGAAGCCAGATGACTGAGACCTTTTAAAAGTTAAATTCTTGTGTGCATCGAAAGATTTTGTCAAAAGGGTAAAAAGAGAACCTACAAATTGGGAGGAAATATTTGCCTATGACATATCTGACAAAGGACTTATCTCCGAAGTCTACAGAAAACTTCAACACTTCAACACCAAAAAGACAAATAACCCAATTCACAAATGGGCAAAAGACTTGAACAGACACTTCACCAAAGAAGATATATAAGCAGCCAACAAACACATGAGAAATTGCTCGCAATCATTAATCATTAGAGAGATGCAAATCAAAACAACAATGAGACATCATCTCACCCCAACATTAACAGCAAAGTTCCACAGATCAGATAGTAACAAATGCTGGCAGGGTTGTGGAGAGATTGGAACTCTTGTGCACTGCTGGTGGGATTGTAAAATGGTACAACCATTATGGCAAATTATATGGTGTTTCCTTAAAAAACTGAAAATAGAAGTACCATTTGATCCAGCAATTCTATTACTAGGAATATATATTAAAGAGGAGAGAGATAGGGCACGAACAGACAAATGTACACCCATGTTCAATGCAAACATAGCAAAGAGATGGAAACAACCTAAATGCCCATCAACTGATGAGTGGAAAACCAAATTATGGTATATCCACACAATGGAATATTATGCCACATTAAAGAACAATGAGGGATATGTGAATCATCTTGCAACGTGGATGAACCTGGAGGACATTATGCTGAGTAAAATAAGTCAATTGCAGAAGGACAAGTACCGTGTGAGCCCATTACTGTAAAAAGACAGAGAAGGGTTTGCTTGGGAAAGGGAACTCACCTAGTAGGTTACTGGGATGGGGAGGGAAAGGGAGGAATTAATTTAGGGTTAGTTGGGGCTTACATGCTGACATGGGTGGAGGGGGATATACAGGAAGGATATATGACCACCACGATAACATTGGGCAATGAGAGGACACGGGACTGTACACATAAGAGATAGACAACAGATGCTAAAACAAACCAATGTGTTCACAATACCACATTGCCATTAACACCAAACACTAGGCTATACAGATAAACACATAAACACCTGAGATGATCAGACAGGGGTCAGTGAATAGAGGTATACTCAAGACCAAGGATAGACTCAGCTGAGGCTAATCTTACACAGACACCAGTGATACAAAATACCTGCAGTCCTTACAGAAATAATAGAAGACAAACACAGAGTAATCCCTCACAGACATCCCTACACTCTGGGAGAGAGATCCAATAAATTTACTACCTCAGGACCATAGTACCGGGCTACACCAGACTCAACTGGAACAACAAAATACATAAAAGTGTTGCTCCACATCCTACATTGGTGAGTAGCAATGGGGGTCTTAAAAGCTTTCAAACAGCCATCTGAGATGCAGCTAATGGTCTCCTACCATCAGAAGTGAAGAAGAACGCACACAAAAAAAAAATCAAAAAAAAAAAAAAAATTAAAAAAAGGGCATTTAGAAGCAATCAGCCCTAGGACATGATGACCCTTGAGATGAGAAGAACTGGATGGTGCCTGGCTACCAATGCCAACCACTCAGGAAAGGATCGAATCTGGAGATCCTGAATAGAGTTGGAGGGAAAACATGGAACAAAATCCAAAAAGTCAATAATGACCAGAATTACTGGTCAGATGAAATCTCGTGAGACTCCCAATACTATGGCCCTGAATTTATTCAGCGCCTAGAATAAAACTCACCCCCAGGGGCAGGCTCTCAGCCTAATAGTTAACAAGATGTACATGCAGACCACTCAACCCAGGATGCTGCACCCACACACTCAATGGTAATACATCCCTTAGAGCAATAAACCATGGGACACCAGATGACCAACATTCAATCTGAGGAAATGCAGGACAAACAGGAGTGTATAATTATGAGGGGCTCAGGGGAAGGGTTGCAGGGTAGGGAGGGAGGAGACTGGGTTAGGGTTGGGCATGGCGAATGGGGAATGAAACTAAATGTACGCATGATGTTGAATGTAAAACAAGTTCTTAAAAATAAATAAAGAAAATAAATAAATAAAGAGAAGGATATCATTCTTGGTAAAGTGGATGGTTGATGGAAAAGGGGAAGGCCCTCAATGAGATGGATTAATACAGTGGCTTCAATGATGGGCTCAGATATAGCAAAGATTGTGAGGTTGGCATAGGACCGGGGAGTGTTTTGTTCTGTTGTGCATAGAATCACTATGAGTTGGTGGCAACTTGACGGCACCTAGCAACAACAACAACATAGAACCAAGACACAGGCCTTGCCTGACAACTCCATCAAAACTTCAGCCCCATCTCTCTCTAGCTCCTGCTTTCTCACATTTTCCTTCATAGCACTTATGGACCTGATTTTGTAACATCTGTCTACCTGCATATTGGGTATTACATGAAAGCCCCATGTAAGGATGTTGTTGTTGCTTTGTACCATCGAATCGTACCCGACTCATAGTGACCCCTCCTTGGGTTTCCGAGGCAGTATCACTACGGAAGTAGATTGCCCCATCTTCTTTCTGAGGAGTGGCTCGTGGGTTTGAACCACCAGCCTTCTGGTTAGCAGTCAAGTGCCTTAGGCACTATGTTACCAGAGCTCCCATGTAAGGAAGGACTTGGTTTATTTTGTTAATCTCCCTTTTCCTAGAACATTCAAGTACATACTCCATAAATAAATGTTATTTGAGTGAATGAATGAGTGAATGAGCCATTCCAGATAGGGCAGCCTTCATCTGCTCCAAGCTCTCCTGAGCTGCAGTTCTGAGTCCTAGGACTTGAAGGGGGAAAAGAAATAAGCAAAAAACTGCTATCTAATAGACTCTTACTCATTTTGACCCTATCATAGGGTTTCCAAGGCTATAAATCCACTGCCTCATCTTTCTCCCACCAAGCAGGTGATGGATTCGAACCACTGACCTTTTGGTTAGCAGCTGAATGCTTTAACCACTTTACCACCAGAGCTCCTTAGTACTCCAAATTCTCAGAAGTGTTTGAGCTGACTAAAACTAAGTGAATGCTTTTATCTCATCCCTTGTTCCAAAATATCCTTGAAGGATGTACTGGGAAGTGGGAAATGCTATGATCATGGGCACATAGGCACAAGGCCAGAAGTTATGTCTTCTATCTTCTGACTGCCTGGTCATTGACTGACTCATCCTTCAAGCCTCAGCTTAGATTTGATCCAGTCTTTCCAGTTTCCCCTTGAGTGCCGAGCCAACATCTCTATTTCATGCCCC
>NW_006921856.1:4668036-4669812 GCF_000298275.1 Orycteropus afer afer | reverse complement strand
TTTTTTTTTTTTTTAACCAATTCCAACTCCAACTGTCCTTCCCACAGCACTCTGTATTTCTCTGCTGCAATAAAAAAGGAAGAACACTTCTTTTGCAATAATCCATTGCTAAGGCCACACAGAACTCACAGACAATACTCACGATATACCTTATTTACACAGTCTAGTGCCTGCAAGGGCACCATGTACTTTACTTACATTACTAACAAGCTACCCAATCCCATTGGTAGATCACAAGCACTTCACATTTACATAGTTCTACTCAATCACCTGATGGGATTTACAAAGAGCATGGCTATAAGAGCCTTACTAAGTAATACCCAGCAGCACAGCCTTCTTTACTGAAGCTTCACCTTCCCTGAAAAGAGGGCCTTGGTTTCACGTTGTGCCCAAACATCCCTCCTGTGGGTGCTATGTTGGGCCCAGAATGGCAACGATAGAACTGTCTTGGATTGGCTCAAACCCACCAGGGCCTGGTGCAGAGTAGCCAGAGAGATTCAGTGACCAGATGTGACCAGGGACACCACCATGGCTATGACCACATATGCTGTGACACTCAAATAAGGTGATACCCTGGCTGATATCCAGAAGCCACGCTGTTGAGGAATGGGGAAACTAGGCCAGCCATCCTTTCCTGGCACATCTGCTCCTCTAGACAGCTACCTAACTTCAATAACACTAGATCATCTGTTTTATGTCATGTTGTCTCATGTCTCCCAGTTTAATATATATTTTTTAATATATTTATGAATTTTCCTTTCAAATGATAACCTTGTAATCTTCTAGTTATTTTTTGAGCACCTTGAAAATATCTACTGATTCTTTCATCTTTTCTGGCTGGGCTTCAGAAGAAATCATTAATAGCTGATAAAAAGCAAGTAATATTTAAAGGGCAAAAGTAAAAACACTTAACTAATGTTTAAAAATAGCATAATATGCTAACATTGGGTAATGGAAGAAAACGGAAAAACAAGCAGTACTGACATTGGATCATTAAATTCTGCCTAAGTTGAGGCTATATCACCACATATAATGTTACAGGTATAAAAGTAACAGCAAGTAGAACTAAAAATAAAATTCAAAACTTCCAAATAATCATAAGGAACAAAGGCATCTGAGATAAACAAACAAAAACATAAAGAACAAAATAGGCAGTAAAGAGAACACATGATATAAAATATGAGAACACAACTAAGACTGATAGCTTCAGAATTGGACTCAGAGAGATGAAGTATTTAAATGTAAAATACAAACTCTCTAAAGCTTAAACCATAAAGCTACCAGAAGTAAACATGAGAGAATTAGAAAAATAAATAATTTTGGAGTGAACAAGAATGAACAAGGTACAAGAAGTCCCAAAAGATTAATTCATGTTTCTGTATATAAATAGAAACAATCCATATGTTAGAAAAGAAGCTTAAGTAAAATTTAAAAAGAATGACCAAATGTGAAGTACATTTGCAAAGCATATCAATTTCAAAGAATTTCTTATTTTATAAGTAAATTAATTTATAAGAACTCCTATAGATCAATATTGGGAGCTCTGGTAGCATAGTGGCTAAGACACTTGCCTGCTAACCAGATGGCTGGTGGTTCAAACCCTCCAACTTCCGTAGTGATACTGCCTCGGAAACCCAAGGAGGGGTTGCTATGAGTCGGGGCCGACTCGACGGCACATAACAACAACAACAACAAATAGATCAAAGACCTACATTTAAAAGCTGAAACTATACAGATATTAGAAGAAAAGATGGTGGTAGATCTAGATGACCCCAG
>NW_006921856.1:4662889-4667936 GCF_000298275.1 Orycteropus afer afer | reverse complement strand
GTAGTGATACTGCCTCGGAAACCCAAGGAGGGGTTGCTATGAGTCGGGGCCGACTCGACGGCACATAACAACAACAACAACAAATAGATCAATATTAAGAGACTAACAACCCCATAGCCAATGGTCAAAGAATAGAAGTGGAAACAGGAAAACAATTGCCCCTTAACTAGTTCTGGGAGAGTCTGCTCTGATTCATGGCAATGCCATGCATGCTCTATAAGGTTTTCAGTAGTTGATTTTTTGGAAGTAGATCACCAGGCCTTTCCTTCGAGGTACTTCTGAGTAGACTTGCACCTCCAACATTTTGATTTTTTTTTTTTTTTTTTTAACCAAACAAGTTAACCGATTGTACCAACCAGAAACCCTTAAACATTAGAAAAGATGAGAAAAAATAGGATCAAAACTATAATCAAAAGCTCCTGCTTCCCCTCACAGGTAAGGAAACATCAGAAAGCCTACTACATCATGAGAGTGAGTATGAGAAGAAAGAGCTGAGGCCTTTGCAAACCACCACCACTAGCAGTGGACAACATCTAACCAAACAAAAAGAGGCTAGCACCACTGACCTGAAAAATTCACATCTAGCATGTGTCTTGTGCATGTACATATACTCACATGGTTTGCTAAGCAATATTCCTGGTAGCATGTTTATTATATTAGCAAACCCTTTGTCCATCAACAAGGCTTAAGGGCTAAGTCATTCACAGTGTGTCCACCTATGAAAGCTTCACTCTGAAGCATCCAAAGACTGATGCAGACTTGCATTTTTGTTCAGTGAGAAAATTGAAGTGTGGAGTGGTGTGTACAATATACTACAGCCTCTGCAAAAGTTGCAGAAAAAAAATATTTGCATTTGCTTATATGTGTGCATACAAGGAACTAGGAACAGTCATTGTAGTTTAGGAGGGGTGCTTTTTAAATTTCAAACTCCACTTAACTACTTCTTTTTACTTCTCAGTGGGGAGGGTCTAACACAGCCACGCACCCAGTAATCTTATTTTCTAGCTCACTCCTAATTTCAAATATCCTGCCAGACACTTTATTCATATGCTCATTATTGATAAGCATGCATTTTTCTCTCTGGTTTTCAGAATAAGATTAACAGAAAGAGAGTGAGCCCATCAAGAGAGTGAGTCAGCATCTAGTGATACATGAACAGTAACCTGCATTTTATGGCCTGAGATGGTGTTCTTTCCCCAGGCGCTCTGAAACCACACTCCTTGGCATTTCTCCATGTATCTCTGGGTTTTATTGATCTCCTACCCTTAGTTTGGGAGCTCTGGTGGTGTAGTGCCTAAGAATTTGACTGCTAACCAGAAGGCTGGCGGTTCAAAGCCATCAGCCACTCCTTGGAAGGAAGGTTGGGCAATCTACTTCCATAGTGATACTGCCTTGGAAAGCCAAGGAGGGGCCACTATTTAGTTGGGCCCCAACTCATGTCCCAAACACAACTGGACAAAACACTGCCTAGTTTTATGCCATCCCATGACTGGTTGCAGAGTGGACCATTATGATTAAGGGGTTTTCATTGGCTGATTTTCAGAAGTAGACCATCAAGACTTTCTTTCTTGTCTTTCCTAGCCTGGAAGCTCCATTATGACCTGTTCAGCATCGTAGCAACATGCAAGCCCTCCACTGCCAGATGGAGTGGCAGTGAGTGACAGATGGAGTGAACATGAGGTTCATTGTCTAGGAAATGAATGCAGGTCTCTTGTATGGAAGGCAAGAATTTTACTGCTGAATGACCACTGCCCCTAACTTGACTTAAGTCCCCCTAGCTTGTCGTGAACAGGAGCAGGTACCTAAAGCTCAGCATTTATACATCTTTGAGCAGATAGTTTTGAGAGAACAAGTAACATTAGTAGTCAGGCCTTTGACCCATTAAAGTCAATTTAGGGAATAGAATTGGATCTTCAACACAGATGTCTCAAGTGCCATCTCTGCCCTATACCAACTCAGCCTTCTCTCCTTACCTGGGGGTCGGTGAGTTCTGCACTTAAATCTAAATTTCGTGGTCCTGAAGAGTTTGAGAAGCTCAGGAACCTTGCAATAACAAACAGATGAGCAGGTTGGAGACGCAAGGTGAACCAGGTGAGTCTAGGTGTGTCTGCAACAGCTGGAAGCCTCACCACATTGGTGATGTCTTAGTTATTTAGTGCTGCTATAACGTAAATAGGACAAGTGGGTGGTTTTAAAAACAGGAATTTATTTTCTCATAGTTTAGAAGATTAGAAGTCCAAATTTAGGATACTGCCTCTAAAGGAAGGGTTTCTCTCTGTGTTGACTCTGGAGGAAGGTCTTTGTCTCTTTTAGCTTCTACTCTTGGCAGTCTTCATGTGGCTTGGCAACTTTCTTTTCCCATCTCTGCTTCTACAATTACAATTACAATTTTTAAAGTCACCATAAACCGTGTTAACAATCAACATCACAATTGAATCATATAACTCTATCAGTGTCTTCCCTCACCGTCTCTTCACCAGACCCAATAGGAAAAGAGGAATCTATTCAGTGGGGATCTTCCTTTGTCCTCCTCATTTTGAGTACAAACACACTCATGGAAGTTAGCCGCTCCAAACCTTTATCTTCCCCATTTTAGATAGCCAATTTCTGAATTGCCTGCCCTATCAAACAAATACTCTGAGGAGACAAGCATATTCCTTGATCTGAAGAATCTGGTTAGAACTTTGAGTATCTGCATCCATAAGCAAAGTTCAATTCAATGCAAGCCATCAAACTGCAGCAAACTACACCAGCTCATAGTATCAAAATTCTCTTTCTCCCTTCATTTGGTAGGGTTCTAGTCAGCTCATTTTCATCTCCAGTCTTTCGTGGTCAGCTTATCCCTAGCCATCCAAGGTAGGTTAATAGGTTCCAGTTCTTGGTTCAAGTCCACACACCTCCCTGCACTTCAGAGCAATAAGTCCCTTCTCTCTCATCAATAGACTTCATGGACTAGGTCAATGGGTGCCAATGTAACATGTCTGAAATCAGCCCATCTCTTAATTGCTGCATGGCCCCCCTTCCACTCATTGAGCAGACCCAAAGTGAGCATACCATACTGTCTACTCATTCAGTTCTCTTTGACTTCCAGTTCTATAAGGGGATTATTCTGATGGACACTGAAATTTCCTGCTTCAGTGCACCCAACAGCAAACTGCTTGCTTTCACTTCAAAAAGCAAATGCCATTTCATTTTTGCCTGCAGGTCCTTCCTTCAAATGCACATTTCCTGCTCTCCTAGCAGTTCTGAACCACCAGCCACTTCTCAGAAGGAAGGAAGACTGGGCAATCTACTTCTGCAGAGATACCTCCTTGGAAACGCAACGAGGGGGTTGCTATAAGTCAAAATTGACTCCAGGGCAGTGAGTTTGGTTATTTAGCAGTTCTGAGTAGGTCTACATGTCTTTTCAAATGTAAATTTCCTGACTGGAAAGATTCTGGATAGGGTTTAGGTTGAAAATACTCTATACCAAAGGCTACTGCATTGAAATGAACAGTCTGTTTCTTTTGGGAAAACATTAAATCTCCTTTTAACATAGGCAATCATGTATTGGATGAAGGTGTAGTTATATGCTCTCTGTTATCTATAATACCTAATATTCACTTCCATCATATATTTAAGTCTGTTTTACCCTAGGCAGGAGAAGTATTTAATATCCATAGTGCATTCAGAAAAGCACATTGACCATTTTTAAGCATTTCAATTTCATCTTAACTCCTTGATTATCTTCTCTTTCATGCACATATGGCCTTGAGCCTCTGGTTAGGTGGTACCAGAAGACCCTGACCCCTAATCAACTGGCTTAACTTGCCAGGATTTTGCTTCAAACCACTCAAGATGCAGCTTTTCTCCCCTAAGTTGCAATATAACTTCTTTCCTTTCAGCCATTACAGATAACAACCAAATAAACCATCTAAGAATAAAGAGTTTCACTTGCTATTCCCCTTCGTTCATTCTCTGATAAAGTCCCGCAGTTCCATAAGTCAAGTGTCATTGCAACAAATCCTGCTTCTGATACCAACTGTAAAAATGTCATGGTGGCATCATAAGACCTCGTCTGACTTCACAAAGCATGAGGAGAATCAAGTTCATCAACATTGGTCCCAGGCTGATTCCTGTGAGGTAGAGGTCAGACATGCCTCTGCCCTCCAAACTTTTTATCAACTCTAACACCACCCATCTCTCCTATGGCACTATCTACTTCAGTTCTGGGTTTAATAATTTGTTGCAATGGCCACACAAAACTCACAAACCATACTCATGTTTATAAGGTTTATTAGGGAAATAACAGATTACAATTTAGGATCAGGAACGACACAGGATAGAGTTTTTCTGTCAGGACAGCTTCTCAGGCCTGCCTACAGGCAGATCTCTCTAGCTCTTGGCCACTCAGTCCTTCAGCCCTTCAGCTTGACATGCTCAGGCAAGTGTTACAAAGCTGTTTAGCTCTGCCAGTAAGTGCCAGTGGTGGTACATGACATATGCATAATGTGAATTTTGCAAACCTGCCTCTGACACTTTAACATTGATTTTGCAAACCTGCCTCTTTGGATTCTTAGGGGTTTTTAGAAATTATTATTGTTACTTGGTTAGACCATATAAAATGCAAGAAGATCTAATCAGTGCACCTCTGCTTGTGGCAGGTGACAAAAAGAAATATAACTCTAAGAAATCAAATTTAATATTACAGGTAGGACAAAGCCAGATGTCCTGAGACAAGTTACTGGTAAGACATTTGGGCTTGTGATAAAGAAGGCAGAAGGACTCTACTCCCACACAAGAGCTTTCCTGCCACTGAGTTGCCCCTGGGACAAAGGGTGCATGACAGAGTGGCTCAAGTCTCTTATGCCAATAGTGCAACCTCATGAAGAAGGGAAAACTGTTTTCCCAGAAGACACAGTAACGAAAGAACAAACTAAGCCTTTCCACGTTCTTCTGTAGAGTGAAGCACAGTAGAAAGGAATGTATGTTTACCTCAATGCTTTTTTTTTTTTTTTAATTGTGATTTGGGTGAAAGTTTACAGAGCAAATTTACTTTCCATACAGC
>NW_006921856.1:4657663-4659242 GCF_000298275.1 Orycteropus afer afer | reverse complement strand
AGGCAGTAAATCTTTAAGGAAGTATATTGTCTCATCTTCCTTCTGAGGATTGGCTGGTGGGTTTGAACCACCAGCTTTCTGGTTAGCAGTCAAGTGCCTTAGGCACTATGCTACTAGAGGTTTTCCATATCCTTAAAAAGTGTTGATGGGATCTGGATTGGGATTGCATTGAGTGTATAGATTGCTTTCGGTAGAACTGATATTTTCACAGTGTTCAATCTTCCTATCCATGAGTGTGTTATGTTTTTCCATTTATGTAGATCTCTTATGGTTTCTTGAAGTAGTTTTTATAGTTTTCTTTGTATAGGTGTTTTGTACCCTTGGTAAGATTTATTCCCAGGTATTTTATTCTATTTTATTTATTTATTTTGTTGTTGTTATGTGCCGGTGAGTCGGACCCGACTCATAGCAACCCCTCCTTGGGTTTCCAAGGCAGTAGATTTTCCAACCTTCTTCTGAGCAGTGGCTATTGTAAATGGTATTGATTTCCTTATTTTACTTTTTTTTCCCAGCAGTTTCATTGCTGGAGTAGAGGAATCCAGCTGATAATTGGATGTTGATCTTGTATCCTGCCACGATGCTAAATTTCTCAATTAGTTCCAGTAGATTTTTGACTGAGTTTCTTGGATTTTCTAGGTATAGGATCATAACATCAGCAAATGGGGATAGTTTGACTTCTTCCTTACCAATTTGGATGCCTTTGATTTCCCTTTCCTTCCTTATTTCCCTGGCTAGGACTTCCAGTACAATGTTGAATAGAAGTAGTGATAGAGGGCATCCTTGTCTAGTTCCTGTTCATAAGAGGAATGGTTTCAGTCTCTTTCCATTGAGTATAATGTTGACTGTTGGTTTTGCATGTTGCTGTTGTTGTTATGTGCCATCAAGTTGGAACCAACTCATAGTGACCTAAATGCCCTTTATTATGCTGAATGTCCCTTCTATTCCTATTTTGCTGAGAGTTTTGACCAAGAATGAGTGTTGGATTTTATCAAATACTCTTCTGCATCAATTGATATGGTCATGTGGTTCTTTTTCTTTGTTTTATTTATGTGGTGGAGGACGTTGATTGTTTTTTTAATGTTGAACCATCCTTGCATACCTGATATGGACCCCACCTGATCATAATGAATTATTTTCTTGATATGTTGTTGGAGTCTATTGGGTAGGATTTTGTTGAGGATTTTTGTGTCTATATCATGAGGGATGTTGGTCTGTCATGTTCCTTTTGAGTGATGTCTTTGCCTAGTTTTGGTATCAAAGTTATACTTGCTTCATAAAATGAGTTAGGGAGGATTCCATTCTTTTTTATGCTTTGGAATAGTTTGAGTGGGATTGTCAGTTCTTCTCTGAATGTTTGGTAGAAATCTCCAGTGAAACCATCTGGGCCAGGGCTTTTTTTGTGGTAAATTTTTAATGACCTGTTCAATTTCTTCTTTGTTATGAATCTGTTCAACTTTTCCACATCAGTCTGTGTTAGTTTAGGTAAGTGGTGTGTTTCTAGAAATCTGTCCATTCCTTCCAGATTTTCAAATTTGTTGGAGTACAGTTCTTCATAGTATCCTGATATTATCCTTTTTAT
>NW_006921856.1:4642950-4656528 GCF_000298275.1 Orycteropus afer afer | reverse complement strand
ATTAATATTGCAACTTCTGCTCTTTTACAGTTGCCATTTGCTTGACATATCTTTTTCCAACCTTTGATTTTTAGTCTATTTTTGTCTTTGTCTCTAAAGTGTGTCTCTTGTAGACAGCATATTGATGGGTTTTGTTTTCTTATCCAATCTGCAACTCTCCATCTCCTGAGTGATGCATTTAATCCATTGACATTCAGTGTCATTGACAAGTATAAATTGGTTGCTGTCATTTTGTTATGGGTTTTTTCATGGTGTCCCTGGTTTCTTTGTTCCTTATTATTTTCTGTGCTGAGCTCATTATGTTTATGAATTATGTTATCATTTCCTATGTTGTTGTTGTTTTAGTATTTGCTGAATATTTGTGCCTGTCCTCTTTTTCATTGTGATGTGAAGGTTTATCATTTTTCTTTGAGGTTACCCTGTGATTTATAATTTTATCCCCAAGTTTGGAATACTCCATTCTATCTTGCAACTCTCTTGACTTCCTCACCATTTAGAAGTTCTATAGCTACACAGTACTTTCCCTCTTTTTGGTTTGTAGTTGTCCTAATTTGCCAATTGATGTCTCTGGTTCTGTGTTTTCAATCTTGTAAGCTTATTTTACTTTGGATACTTCCATAGCTGTGTTGGTTTCTGGGTTATGTCATCTTTTGTAGTAATGTTTGGTTATTGTTTGCTATTTTTGGTTCTGTGTTCAATGGACTCCATTTAGTACCTCTTGTAAGGTTGGTCTGACTTTAACAGTTTCCCTTAGTTTCTGTTTATTTGGAAATCTCCTAATTTCACCATCATATTTGAGGGACAATTTTGCCAGGTGTATAGTTCTTGGTTGAAAATTTTTCTGTGTCAAGGTTTTATGTATACCATCCCATTGTCTTCTTCCTTGCATGGTTTTTGCTGAGAAATCAGAGCTTGTTCTTCCTGGTTGTCCTATGTAAATAACTTTTTGTTTTTTTCCATGCTGCTTTCAGAATTCTTTGTCTTTGGTTTTGATGAGTTTGAGGATGATATGCCTTGGTGATTTTCTTTTGGGGTCTATCCTGTTTGGGCTTCATTGGACTTCCTGAATGGATATGTTCTCATCTTTCACCGTATCAAGAAAGTTTTCCTCCAACGAATCTTGGACAATTTTCTCAGTAGTTTTATTTTTCTCTTCCTGTTCCAGAATTCCAATGGCATGTAGTTTATTCCTTTTGATGGTACCCCCACATGATCATTAGGCTTTCTTCATTTTGTTTTGATCATTTTTTCTGATTGATCCCTTTCCAAAGAAATATTCTTGTATTTGTCTTCAATCTCATTAATTCTGTCTTCCATTGAATCAATTCTTCTCCTTTGCCCTTTCAATGTGTTGTTTATTTCTAACAATTTAGTATTAATCTTCTGTATTTCTATCTGCAGAGTTTTAATCATTTATAATTTTTCATGTATTTTGTCATTTTGTTTTTCTATTTTCTTCCAAAATTCTTCTAGGGATTTGTCTGTGTTTTCCTTGATCTGTCTCTCAATCCTTTGAAGATACCTAAATATAATTCTTTTGAATTCCTTATCAGGGAGTTCTAATGCTCTTTCTTCCTCAGGGATGTGTTCTGGGTCTGTATCCTGCTCTCTTGTTTCTACCACTTTATCTTGCTTGTTTGTGTGGAATGCGATGGTCTGTTGTCTCCAAGACATTGTGATGTTGTTGAATTTAGATCTCTGTTAACTGTTTGTGAAGAGCAGCTAAAGGTGATTCAGGGTCTTCTTGGTGGTTGTTTATCATAGGCCTGTTGGTGGAGAAGGAGGTGATGACTCTCAGTAAGTGAGCTGCAGGAGGTGTGGGTATAATTATGTCATATGGGACTGCTACTGTCTCCCACTCAGTTAGACAAAAATAGAAATTGAATAACCATCAAAAAAGTAGAAGCAAATGGACAAAAATCACACTATATAATCACACAGGAACAGTAACCAAAATAGAGAAAAGGGAATAAAACAAAAACAGAACAAAACAAAAAGCACTGCAATATCTGGGAAGAGAGCAATAAGAGAAAAAAGTAGAGAAGGAGAAAAATGAAGAGAAAAATGGGATAAACACAAAAATAAAAACAAAGAATGGGGTTACCTACAAGAAAGAAAAGGAAAAAGAAAAAAATGGAACCAGGGACAGGGAAAAGAAAAAAAAGTTGAAAACTAGAACCTGGGAAGGGATGAATAAAGAATGATAATAAAAGGGACAAAAGTAATAACAATAGTAGTAGTTTTGAAACAGACAAAAACAAACAAACTAAAGAAAAAAGGAAAAAAATCTGTACAGGGCAGTGTAGGGCACCCCGGCTCTGTCCAAGCACACAGACTAAGATGGAATTCCTGCCAGCCTAGAAGGTGGGTGGTAGTGAGGGATAGCTGCTCCTCTGTTCACCAAGAAGGTATGAGGTATAAGAATAATAAATGGAATGTTGCACCTTTACAGTAGTCTGTGTGTCCAGAATGTTTTTGTGGTTCCCAGGATGCAGAGCCTGTTCTTATGTCCCTGGAATCTGGGAGAATGCTGTCACTTTAAATACCCCAAATGGTCAAGCTGCTTGTAAACATTCAAAATAGCTTCACCTTCTGGACAGGCAAAAGTCCACAGCTCAGCCCACCTTCCTCTTTGCTGCTTTGCCTTTTATTCCCCAGCCACCAGAGCAGTCCTCCATGCAGTCCCTGGCTAGCAGGGCCAATTTTTAGGTTAATTCTTAAGTCCTAACACCGCTCAGCAATATCCAAACTGTCTGTGCCATCAGGATTGCTGCCAGACCACAGCTCTGTATGTCTCCTTTTTTGGTGTTTTCATGCAAATTCTTCTAGTTAGAGTTTAGTCCACTTTTATATCCTTCCCTTCAAGGATCAGGGGTCCAGGATTATCTTCTGTATCTGTGTTAATTGGTTCCCCTTTTCTTTGTTGAAGAGGGTCTGTGCAGTCTTTCTGCCTGTTCCACCATCTTACCAGAACTCTACCTCAATGCTTTTGTCCACCCTTAGAGGCTCCCCAAAACCCAATCCTTCCCCTTGTCCTTCATTACTCTCCTGCCTCCATTGGAAAGGTCTCCCCTTCTCCTTCTCCCAGAGACAAAATCTTGAGATGGTGGTCTTTCCCATTCTTAAAGTCTGCACAGGCTTTTCTCCGAAACTTTGCTGGGGTAAAGCCTCAGTAAACCCCTCAGTCTTCATGTTCCTGTTGGTTTTTTTTTTTTTTTTTTTTTTTTTCTTTTTCTAATTGTTGGAGATGTCGGGTTTAAGTGCTTTTTTTTTTTTTTTTTTTTTTTTTTTTACATCTCTTTCCATGCAGAAATTCTGTTCTACCTGAGTAAGGTGCAAGACCCTGCATAGTGAAATATACTTTGAAGTAGACATGGCTCTCCTTGGGACAAGATAGTCTTCTCTTTCCTGGTGGTACCCTGAAAGTGTGATGTAGGAGTAGAGGGGAATAGTATTCAGCAGGCAGGGTGTGTGTGTTTCTGGCAACTTTGGTAGTAATAATGGAGAATCATGGATGATGAGCAGTACAGAGACCTCTGCCTTCACCATGCTATAAGCCAACCAGAATCAAGGAGGATAGGGTGGGAGCTGTGGTGAGGGCTTCTCTGCTCTCCTGGGCTCCAGACGGCACTGCTGTGTGTGACTGGGAATGCATGCTGGCCAGCATTATTGCCTTCACACAGTGGGCTGCAGCATAGTTCAGCTTTGGTTTCTGGAGCATGAGATAACCTAGTTTTCAAAGATGGCCCCAATGAACCACATCTGCCAATATACATGATCTCATGTAATCCTTTCCTACATCCATCTGGGCTAGATTCTGATTCATTGTAACTAACAGAATGCAGAAGAAGTCATGCTGTGCCATATGGAGAAGACAGGCTTGAGAATGTGTGGATCAAGAGGGAGGCCTTTCCATCTCTGTCAAACCTCCAGATAACACCAGCCCAGCCACCATCTAATTGAAACTTCTAACTGCAGGCAAGACCCCAAGTAAAAGCAGCATGACATCTGTCCAGATGAGGCCAGTCAATCTGCTGAGCCCAAAGAAAGGATAAATAGTTCCAACTAGTGATAAATTACCAGAGTTCAACTGCATGGTTCATCCCACTTCTGCTGCTTCATGGTTGTATCTGGGCAGGAGTCTTAGTCTTTTGAAGTCTCAGCTTTCTAATCTAAAGAACAAAGATAATACCACTCAGCACACAACTCTGTACAGTGTGTCCCCAGATTACAAACAACTTTCATTCTTAAGCCAATCTTTATCTCAAATTTTTATGTAAATTAGAACAGTTGGGTATAGCTTTGTCTAACATCAGTTAGCCAAATGTTTGTCTTAGTGTATAGTATGTAGTGTAGCTTTCTATGCATAAAAATCATTAAGGAAACACTTCCAGATACACTAAAACATCTTCAATGTAAACGTACAGTAAAAATAATAACGCTTTGATGTGCATTGCAAAGTAGTGCCTGCTGGCTACTATAAGATAAGTCAGAGGTGAAGTAGGCTGTCACTCAGCCTCAACCTGTGCATTGTTTCTGGTTTGTGCTCGAGGAAATATACACAGGTTGGTTTGTAACTACAGGTTGTATGTAAGTTGGATATTTCATAATCTGAGGACTGTCTGTACATATTAATAAACACAAAAAAACTGTTGCTATTATCTATGTCTGTATAAAGGACAATGAACATGAAGTTTGGACCCTTTCCATCCCAATGAATTACCTTTCATTTTGCTAAGTTAGACCTGAGAAGTTAGAGTCCAGAGTTACCCTATTATAAAATCTTCCTTGGAACACATGGTGAACATGCCATATGAATGAACAACATCTTTTCTTTTCTCCTAAGTACAGGAATGCAAGTTGTCCTGCCAGGAGAGGTCACAGATTGCTCCACTAGGCTGTGGGTCTCTAGCTGAAATCCATGCACTCCCTTCTCTTTGTCTTCTTCCTCCTCTCACTGATGTCTTCAACTGGCTCTGGGCTTCTTGAGCAGAGTGAAGTCCACTGAGGCTTGGTGAGCAGAAACAATATGGTACATTGCCTTACAAGAAATGGGCTCTGTGGAGACTTTGATCACCACAGACATGAAGAATGTGTTCTACCTCTGTCTAGAAGCTCTGCAGAGCTGGAAGAGCCTAAACATCATTGAGTTTAAGCCTCAGAGAACTCATCTCTAGAGAGGCAACTGATTACAGATCTAACAGGTGACAGCACAGATGAGTCCTTTCTGCTGTCCTCTCCCAGGCCCTTCCATGTCTTTTCTCGGTATCTATTTCTTGCAGATAGAGGTGTTTTAAAATTATTATCCAAATCTGATGATATCCACTCATATTCAAAGTGAATTTTTGCCTTATCAGTGATGCCTGATATAATAAAACACAATCTATCAGTACTAATGGTGCTCAGATCCTGGTCATCTCTTTCAGGCTTCAGCCTGGATAAATTGAATTGATAGCTAAACACATGGTTTAAATATCTTAGCTGAAAAGAGCCACAAATATGGCTTGCTCGTGATTGAGTTCATGAGTGAGGAACTCCTCAGGGCATGTTTTTCACTTTGTGTTCTGAAGGGGCAATGCCTTTGCAATAATTGAAAGTGTTTTTACTCCTTCTTATTTCCGGTTTCCTGGAGACCTTATCTCTAGGACAAAGACAGTGGTTATAGAAGTGACAAAAACCCATCCCCATTGTCAGTACTATCATCTCTCTGCTTCTCTAAACTTTCTGGCCCTACAACAGAAACTGGAGGACCAGGCTGTTTGGATAGTGCAGGCTGATGAATTTCCACCCCAGGTGCCCTGTGTGAAGCCACACTTTCAGAGCCAGGCCAGTGACCTCACTCCACCCAAGGTTCTCTCTGTTTACTTCTAGGCTTCTAGAATTGTTAAAAAATATATTTGGAAATGTTAGGATGGCTCAGTTGCCTCAGTACTACTGCTTATATGCTGAGAAAGGAAGGGACCCAGCCTACCTGCCAGGCTTTGTGACCCTGAAACCCCACCACTCTGAGAGGGAAGAGGGGTCTAGATCCTCTCTCTTTCCACTGGCCTACTGCACCCAGAAGGATGAAGCAAAGTTAGGACATGCAGATAGAGAAGGTTCTCATGTTCTTGTTTCCCAAGACTTTCAGTAGGAAACATTAGGTGGAATAACTATTCACCTCTTTAGAAATTTCCCTCTCCACTTTTCAATAAGAAATTGAGAAATTCCTTATTGTTATCAACAGCAAACCAAACCATCAGAGCAGCAAATTTTATAGACAGTCTAAGACAGAATCAAAGAACCTCAGAATCCTGAGCCTCATTGGGACCATTAACAGAGTTACTATTAGGACAAAAGCAATCAGAGTTTAATCATAGTCTAGAAGATAATTTTAAAGTGTCCATGCCACCAGAAAGGCTAAATTATAAAACAATGACAATAGCAATTGTGGATGAGGATGTGGAACAACTGGAACTCTTACTGTTGATGAAAATATAAAATAGTATACTGTTTTATATAAAGTCAAATATATTTCTACTCTTTGACCAAGCAGCTTCCCTTTTAATATTTATACAACAGAAATGAAACATGTCTGGAGATCTGGTAAGATGGCAGAATAGGCAGACAAACTACACAGACCATCTTCAACAAAGAAAAGAGGAACCAAATAACACAGATACAGAAGATAATTCTGGACCTCTGTGCTTTAAAAGGAAATATACAGAAGTGGACTAAACTCTAACTAGTAGAAGAATCTGTATGAAAACACCAAAAAAGGAGATATGGAGCTGTGGACTGTTAGTGATTCTGATGGCATGGACAGCTTGGATATTGCCAAGTGGTGTTAGGACCTAAGAATTAACCTGAAAATTGGCCCTGCTAGCCCAGGCCTGCATGGAAGACTGCATCAGTGGCTGGTGAATAAAAGGGGAATCAACGAAGAGGAAGATGGGCTGAGCTGTGGACTTTTGCCTGTCTGGAGGGTGCAGCCATTTTGAATGTTTACAAGTGGTTTGACTATTTTGGATATTGAAAGCAACAACATTTCCTCAGATTCCAGAGCTCTAAGAATAGGCTCCACTTGTTGGGAGCTCAGGGCCTGAGTTGAGGACTGGAAAGGTGTTACTCTTATACCCTATGCCCTCTTGGTGAATGGTGGTGCAGCTATCCCTCACTCCCACCCACCTTCTGGGCCAGCAGGCATTCCATCCCAGTCTGGGTGCCCTGACAGAGCCTGGGTGCTCTTCCCTGCCCTGCCTAGATTTTTTTTTTTTCCTTTTTTTAGTTTGTTTTTGTCTTTTTTAAAATTGTTATTATCCTTTTTCTTTTTCTTTTTTTTTCATCCTTTTTATTATTATTCTTTCTTCTTACCTTCCCAGGTTCTAGTTTTCAGCTTTTTCTCTCTTCCTTGTTCCTGGTTCCCATTTTTTTTCTTTCTTATGGTTCTCTTCATTCTTTGTTTTTCTTTTTGCATTTTCCTCATTTTTTTCCTTCATTATTTTCCTACCCTACCTTGTTTCTCTTACTTCCCCCTCCCCAGATAGTGCAAATTTTTTTCTCTTTCTTTTTCCCTTTTTCCGTGCATATTGGATTTAAAGTATTTATTTAAATATTTTCTCTCACTAACTGCCTTTCTTCATTCCCCCCCCCCTTTTTTTTTCTTTTTGGTGATTGTTCCTGTGTGTTTATGTGGTGTGTGTTTTCTGTCCTCTTGATTTTACTTTTTAAATGGTTTTTCAATTGTAGTTTTTATGTAACTGAGTGGGAGACAGCAACCATATCCATACAATGCAACCACATCTGCACCTCTTGCAGCTCCACTATCAGATTGAGAACCACCACTTCCTCCTGTACCAACTGGGTAATGATACATGACCACCAATAAGGGGCTAACTCACCCTTAACTTTTCTTCACAGTTAGTTAACAGAGATGTGTGCAGCCACTCTCATTCTCTGTCACACCCACAAGGAGATAGGTGGTGAGTGCATCAGTGCTGCCAACTAGTGAATAGAAGAACACAGTACCCTGCTTACTCAGATACATACCCCCAAAAAAGAAAACAAAACTCTTGGGTGAATCACTCCAACATACAATCACCAATTAAATATAAATATAACAAAGTTACAATGCCTTGGAGAGAAGAGATCATCACAGTCCACACAAAGAAGCAATATAAAGCAGTAGAAGCAAGGAGCAGGATACAAATCCAGAACACATCTCTGAGGAAAATTCAGCATTGGAACTCCCTGATAGGGAATACAAAAGAATTAAACAATGTACTGAGAGACAGATAATGGAAAACACTGACAAAATTAAGGAAAACACAGACAAATCCTAGAACAATTTTGGAAGAAAACACAAGAACAAAATGATAAAATAAATGAAAAATTAGAAATGATAAAAATTCTGCAGATAGAAATCCAGAAGATTAATAACAATATATTTTCAGAAATAGATAACACACTGAAAGGGCATAGGAGCAGAATCAAATCAGTGGAAGACAGCATTAATGAGATCAAATACAAATACCTGAATACTTCTTTGGAAAAGAATCAATCAGAAAAAAGATCAAAACAAAATAAAGAAAGCTTAAGTTTCATGTGGGATACCATAAAAAAAAAAAAAAACTTACATGTAATTGGAATTCCAGAACAGGGAGAGAAAAAGAAAACCACTGAGAAAATTGTCCAAGATTTGTTGGAAGAGAAGTTCCCTGATATGATGAAAGATGAGAATATATTCATTCAGGAGGTCCAACAAACTCCAAATAGGATAGACCCCAAAAGAAAATCACCAAGACATTTCATCATCAAACTCACCAAAACCAAAGACAAAGAAAGAATCCTGGAAGCAGCACAGGAAAAACCAAAAAGTTACTTACAAAAGACAACCAATAAAACTAAACTGATTTCTTAGCAGAAACCATGGAAATGAGAAGGCAATAGGGTGGTACATATAAATCCCTGAAAGATAAAAATTTCCAACCAAGAATTGTTGTTGTTGTTTGCCATCGAGTCGACCCCAACTCATCCGAGGCAGTATCACTACGGAAGTAGGATTGCCCAACCTTCCTTCCGAGGAGTGGCTGGTGGGTTTGAGCCGCCAGCCTTCTGGTTAGCAAAACTGTCCCTCAAATATGATGGTGAAATTAAGAGATTTTCAGATAAGCAGAAACTAAGAAAATTTTTTAAAGCCAGACAAACCTTACAAGAGATACTGAAGGGAGTCCTCTGAACAGAGAACAAATAATAGCAAACAACAACCAACCATTAATACACATGATGACAAAACCCAGAAACCAACACAGCGATGGAACCATACAAAGTAAAATAAGTTTACAAAATTGTAAACAGGAAACCAGAGATATCAATTAGCAAATGAAGACAACTAAAGCCAAAAAGAGGGAAAAAATAGTGTAGTTACTGAACTTCTAAATGGTGAAGAAATCAAGAGAGTTGCAAAGTAGAATGGACAATTCTAAACTTGGGGAGGAAATTATAAATCACAAGGTAACCTCAAAGAAAAATGATAAACTTTCACATCACAATAAAAAAGAGGACAACCACAAATACTTAGCATAGACTAAAACAATAGCAACAAAGGAAATGATAACACAATTCATAAACAAAATGAGCTCAGCACAGAAAATTATATGGAACAAAGAAACCAGCAACACTATGAAAAAACACATAACAATATGACAGCAACCAATGAAAACTTGATAACTACACTGACTGTCAATGGATTAAATGCACCACTCAAGAGATGGAGAGTTGCAGACTGGATCAGAAGACATAACCAATCAATATGCTGTCTTCAAGAGACACACCTTAGAGACAAAGAAAAAAAAATAGACTAAAAATCAAAGGTTGCAACAATGGAATACTATGCAAATGGAATAATGTACTCTGCAAAACACTGCATGATGTGAATGAACTTGGAGGACATTATTCTGAATGAAGTCAGTCAATCACAAAAGAGCAAATATTGTATTAGTCTGTTATTGTATAAAGTCAAAGAAAGGTTTATATATGGAAGGAAACTTTGCTGGTAACCGGGAGTGGGAGGGGAGAGGAGGGAACACTGCTAGACAGGTATAGACAAGTATTGATTTGGGTGAAGAGAAGAGCAATGTACCAAATGTGAGTGATCAACACAGTGGCATTGAGGAAGAGGAAGACATAGAGAGGTGCATAGGAGGTACAGACAAGAAGAACCCTTTTGCACATATAGCACTGCTTGTCAGTGAAGGCAAACATGGATATATGGGCGGCTAGATGGGTGGAGAGGCTGAACTATTAGGGATGTCTGTGCAGGGGGGAGTGTGCCCATGACCATGTAAAGGGCTGGAAGACAATGTTTCTACAAGTGTATTTATATGTTCTGTAAAAATTCCCAGATATATAGTACAGCTGACAAAAGAAAAGGTTGTAGTCACTTCTTGGCCACAGCCAGCTATCCAGAGGGAGTGAGTAGTTGGAGCTGTGGGCTCGGGACCTTGCATGGAGCTGACTCTTCATTCAGTAGCCTGCCATGCTGGCCTTGCCGATCTTGCGGATGTCTCTGGACTTGAACTAGTGTGCTGTCATGTTGTTTGGTAATCTTGGGACTGTGCTATTTTATTTGTCGATCTTGGGTTTGTCAACTTCAGCATCCGGCAGATGCCTGAGTTAAGAGAAGTTACTAGCTTCAGTGGGCCAGGAGCAAGAAGCATAGCTGAAGCCAAAGATCAAGGGGTTTTTCTCCAGCCCCTATAGAGATGGCACTTTGAACTCAGACTTCTAGCCTCCTAAACTGTAAGAGAATAAAATCTCTGTTTGTTAAAACCACCCATCGTGATATTTTCTGTTAGAACAGCACTAGAAATCAAAACACTGATGTTATTGGGACTTACATCCCAAACAGAATAAATCCATGCTAACATTGGCATGTGTGCATGGACTGTTTTCCTTAGTTACTGAAAGAAAAGATGAAAACCAGGAAATTAAATAGTATATCATCTACACAACCAAAAAAACAATCAGAAAAATCATGTTGATAAATCAGAAAAAAGGGGACAGTAGAATTGTTCACTTTATCCCCAAGAGGTCTGTTTATCCCTTTAGAAGAAGTTCTTTCTGGGTTGTTGATGGCCTGTCAGTCACTTCACGTGCAGAAGTAGCTGCTGGTCCTGCTCTAACTTGTGGTCAGATTATCAGAAACCGCTTGTATTCAAGGTCAGTTTCAGCTTGTAGATGGCATGTGTGCCTAAAAAATGTCACAACTCACACTATGGAAAACAAAGGGGTGCTTGTTTTCTGAATCTTTCTATTACATCAGAAATAAATACCAACTCATGGAAATGTAGAATTGGACTGTTCTCTAGTGAACTGTGGGAATGACAAAAAGAGGTAACTGACTGCCCAGTGGCAGCCAGCAGTGAAAGCAGGTTTCCTTGCCTCCTGAGATGACAAACCTCTGGATTAAAAAGGAGAGTGAAGGCCCTCACACAGATAGCTTTGGTTATGCAGACCCTAGCAAAGTGTAGATGGGCACTCAACGTGCTCTTCATGGATCATCAAATCGATGGCTTGATATTGTCAAGTCCATTGTTTTCCAAACCACATTGTGGAAGTTACCAAAATGCTTCATGACATGCAGCACACTTCTAGAATCCAGGTGGTTGGGTTTTTCAACCAGTCTTTCACTAAGCTTTGACTCTAAGGCTCTATCACTTGCCTACTGTGGACCTTGGGCAGGCTACCATCACTACCACTTCTAGGTTGTGATGTTTTTTAGGCACACATGACATCCACAAGCTGAAATTGACCTTAAACCTCAAGAAGTTTCTGACTCTCAATGACTTCATCTTTAAAATGGTAGGAGACCAGAAACAAACCAGGCCAAAATGGAATGAAACAAGAAACTTCCCAGAAAGACTGTGAATTGCAGAGCCCATGCAAGGCTATTGCTGCCACCTTTCTGCTTGTGGAGATGGAGCTTCAGAGATATGGTGAGCTGCATTGTGGGCCTGGTCCTAAACTTCTCTCTGTTCCCTTCCCTCTATGAGATACCTTGGCTAGGTCTTCTCTCTCATTCAGCAAAGTGACTGTTCCAACTCCAGCTCAGCCCTGAGACTTGCTAACAGGATGTGACAGTGACATGATACAGATGTGCACGTAGGGCCTGGGGTCACCCACTGGGCCATTAGAAGAGAGAGCAGGCCCAGCCAAGGTCAGCCAGACACCCCCTCACCCCAAGCTTCATGAATGTGAGCTACAGTAACAAGTGAGAGCAGTTTGAGTTTTGTCATGGTTTGTCACACAGCAGTAGCTGACTGATATTGGGATATAAAACACTGCCATGTGCAACTGCTTTCTGGGGTAAAAGTTAGCAGTATCATGAGTTTCTAAAGAGGAATGGACTTGCCAGTGAGTTCAGAAATTTTGGAAGGCTTCATGGAGGAGGAATCTTTGGAGTTTCCGTATAAGTGTATGCACAACTTGCAGAGGAGAACGGAGGGAAAGAAGAAGGGGACGCGTTGTATCCTAGGTAAATGCAGCACTGTTCTCCAAACATAATGTTTGGGAAAACTTTATGCTAGGATCAGAGGAAGGGACTGGCCAAGTGTCTGGTTGTTGGGAAGCTTTGCTGTGAGGTACATAGGGTTATGGGAAGTATAAGTCATCACCTCCACTCTCTCTGAGTCAGGGCTGTGTAACAAGCTGCACTCAGAACCTCAAGCCCTTCCCTGCTCAATGCACTTCCTGCCCACCCAAAGAGTGCGGTGGTCAGTCCCACTCCACCATGCGAAGTCAGGAGTAAAAGTGAGCAGTGTCATAAGCTTCTAAAGAGGAATGGATTTTCCCACTGGGTAGGAAAGTTGGTCAGCATCCTTTCCATCACGAAAGAAAACAGGCACTCTGGTCAGCACACAGAAGAACCCAAGACACATTTGTGAAGGTTATTGGTTAGCACTGCTCAGAGAAGTATGGCGAAGCTCACTGAAAGACCACAGCACAAACAATAGTGATCTGTACAGCAAGGACTTGGCCAGACCATTCCTCCACAGGGCTGTGTCTGTGCAGTTCCTCCAGGAGCAGTCTGGGAAGGTGTGGTGGGTGCAAGGCCATCAGACTCCCAGCTTCCATTCCAGACAAGGTGCTCACTGTGCAGCACAGTCATGTTCTCCCTCACATTCCCAGGTTCCCAGGGGGTCTAACTGAGGCCTAAGCCAGGAGCACAGGGATGTCAAGAAGTTTCAGACCTTTCAATTAATGACACTACAAGATGAAGAGAAAAGAGCTCTTGTCTCTCAAGTAGCCACAATGCAGATAAGGGACTCATCCAATAGGTGCCAGAAGTTCTAGTTTTGTGTTTAACTGCAGGGTGCACTTGGGGCACCTGGAAGAAAGTTATCTTTTGAGGTCATTCAAAAGAGCATCTATACAGACATAGTTGGTAACAAAAGCCCCAGGGAAGACATCAAAGAGTCCATGAGTGGTGTAAATGATTACCACACTTGGCAGCTAACTGAAAGGTTGCTGGTTTGAGTCCACCTATAGGGAGCTCTGGTAGCATAGTGGCTAAAAGCACTTGACTGCTAACCAGAAGGC
>NW_006921856.1:4632002-4642850 GCF_000298275.1 Orycteropus afer afer | reverse complement strand
ATCCTACTTCCATAGTGATACTGCCTCGGAAACCCAAGGAGGGGTCGCTATGAGTCGGGGCCGACTCGACGGCAAACAACAACAACAACAACATAGGCACCTAGGAAGAAAGGCCTGGTGATCTACTTCTGAAAAATCAACCATTGAAAACTCTATGGCATACAGTTTTACTCTGACACACATGGGGTAAGTTGGAGTTGATGCTACAGCAAATGGTTGGATGGAAACAAAATCATGCAAACTGTAGATACACAGGATGCTGCCTCTGTAAGGGAACTTTGGTTTTCTGGAGGTTGTGCAAGTCTCTTATGTGTCTGTTCCTCCATTGACTGATTTCTCAAGGCAGTCTTATTCTACAAGAAGGGGTGCCAGCTTGAGAGGTGGAGAGGAGTGGCCAGGGAACAGGAGAGAAGCCAGGACCAGGTCCAAGAAGATGAGTGAACAAAGTACTTTGGGAGAAAGCTGAAGTTACTGGATCACTTGTGCTTGGGGGTGGGGTGATGTGGGATAGAGCTGTGGCTGGGACAAGACAAGACTGGAGAAAGGGGGTGCTGAGAAGAGGAGGGGCCATGAGGCATGGTAGCACATGTAGACTCACCCTGAAGGCCCTACTGTAGCTCCAGTTATGGGATGCACCAACTGCATTCAGCCTCATGATGACTGACCAGTGTGGAGTGGAGATCCAAAAAGCTTGCCCTTCCAGAGGCTGAGCAAGATCTTGCACTCTGGAGAAGAGAACCAAGGTGGAAACTTCTGTTTATCCTCATATCATCCCTCTAGCTTTGAGCATGGCCTATAGAGGGCATTAGAAGTACTTAGGGTTTACTCCTCAGTGAGAGCTACTCTCTGCTCAAGGTCAGGTTTCAGAGTCTCTTCTGACATCCATTTTGGTCTTTTCTTCCTTTCTTGTCTTTTTAATGACCTCTTGCTTTCTTCATGGATGATGTTCTTGATGTCATCCCACAATTCCTCTGGTTTTCAGTCATTGATGTTCAATGCATCAAATCTGTTCTTTAGATGATCTCTAAATTCAGGAGGGTTACTATCAAGGTCATATTTTGACTCTTGTGGACTTGTTTTAATTGTCTTCAACTTCAACTTGAACTTGTATATGAGCAGTTGATGGTCTCTTTCACAATCAGGCCCACGCCTTGTTTTGGCTGAAGATACTGAGATTCTCCATTGCCTCTTGCCACAGATATGGTAAATCTGATTCCTTTGAATTCCATTCAGCAAAATCCACATGTATAGCAATCATTTATGTTGTTGGAAAAAAAAGATATTTGCAATGAATAATTTGTTGGTCTTGCAAAATTCTATCATGCGGATCACCAGCATTATTTCTGTCACCAAGGCCACATTTTCCAACTGCTGGTGATTCTTCTTTGTTTCCAACTTTTCCATTCCAGTCACCAGTGATAATCAGTACATCTTGATTACATGTTCGATCAATTTCAGACTGTAGAAGTTAGTAGAAATCTTCAATTTCCTCATCTTTGGCTTTGGTGGTTGGTGCATCAATTTGAATAATAGTAGTATTACCAGGTCTTCTTTGTAGAAGCCTAGATATCCTATCACTGACAGCATTGTACTTCAGGACAGATCTTGAAACAGTCATTGTGACAATGAATACCATACCATTGCTGTTCAATTTATCATCCTTTGCATAGTAGATCATATGGTTGTCTGATTCAAAATGGCCAAAACCTGTCCATTTCACCTCACTAACGCCTAGGATATCAATCTTTTTGAGTTCCATTTCTTTTTTCACATCTTCCAGTTTTCCTAGATTCATACTTTGTACATTCCATGTTCTGATTATTAAAGGATGTTTGCAGCTGTTTGTACTCATTTTGAGTTGTGCCACATGAGCCAATATAGGTGTCCAAATCTTCATTCCATCCACACCATTAAGGTTGTCTCTACACTGAGGAGTCAACTCTTCCCCAGTCATATTTTGAGCACCTTCTGACCTGATGGGCTTATCTTCCAGCACTCTATCAGACAATCTTTTAGGGCTATTCATACAATTTTCCAGTAATACATCAGTCAGTGTTTCACTGCAATTCATAAGGTTTTCACTGCCCAATTCTATGAGAAGTGGATGGCGTCTTCCTTCTTCTGCATCTGTCTTAATCTGGAAGTTCCACAGAAACCTGTCCACCATGGGTAACTGTGCTGGCATTTTGCAATACCGGTGGCATAACCTCAAGCCTCACAGCAACACTCAAGCCACCACACGATGAGAAAATGATAGGTAAGTTAATCTCCCTTAGTTGTTCCTAGTCCCTCTGCTCACTTCTGAGCTGTGTGCCTGCATATCCAGGGCAGGACCTTATATAAAGTGGCCCCAGAAGCCCTGAGACATGCCCCCACCTATCCAGGACCTGGCCTTAAATAAAGCTTCTTTGCCATGCTGACATACAATTTGAATTTTCCCTCTGATATATTAAACATTTAAAAGCACAGAAATTTTCCTTTTTAACAATTACTTTCTATTACTTATTCTCTTCTGCTGTAATAAAAGAAATCTATATTACAAAAGAAAAAAAAAGTTAGAAACAAAGAAGACGGATCAGTAGTTGAGAATTTGGCCTGGGTTATAGAAACAATACCAAAGATCACATGATAGAATTTTGTAATACAAGGACTTGTTCATTGCTAATACCTATTTTCAACAACATAAATGGTAACTATATATGTGGACCTCGCCAGATGGACTACACAAGAGTCAAAGAAACTACATTTGTGGAAGGAGACAATGGAGAAGCTCAATATCATCAGTCAGAACAGGCTGGGAGCCAATTGTGTAACAGATCATAAACTGATCATATGCATATTAAAATCGAAGCTGAAATATTTTAAAACAAAATAGAAAATTAGGGCCAAACTATAACCTTGATTATATCCCACCTGAATCTAGAGACCAACTCAAGAATAGATTTGACATATTTGAACACTAATGACTAAACACCACGAGTTGTGGGATGACATCAAGGACATCATATGTGAGGAAAGCAAAAGGTCATTAAAAGGCAGAAAAGAAAGAAAAAAAATGCATTGTCAGAAGAGACTCTGAAACTTCCTCCTGAACATAGAGTAGCTAACATGAATAGCAGAAATGAGGAAGTAAAGAGCTGGACAAAAGATTTCAAAAGAAGACTTGAGAACACAAAGGAAAGTATTATAATGAAATGTGCAAAGACCTGGAGTAAGAAAACCAAAAAGGAAGAACACACTTGGCATTTCTCAAGCTGAAAGAACTAAAGAAAAAATTCAAGGCTCAAGTTGCAATATTGAAGGATTCTAAGGGCAAAATATTGAATGATTCAAGAGATATCAAAACAAGATAGAAATATAATGAGGATGTGGAGAGACTCTCATACACTGCTGATAAGTCTATTAAATGACACATCCACTGCAGAAATTAATATAGCAATTCCTTAGAAAGTTGGAAATAGAAATACCATTTAATCTAGCAATTCCATTATTAGGTATAGATACCAAAGAAGTGAGAGCCAGGATACAAACGGAGATATGGACACCCATGTTCATATGGGACTATATGAAGAAGAACATGGCATCAAGATTGGAGGAAGACTCAACAACAACTTGCAATATGCAGGTGACACAACTTTGCTTAATGAAAGTGAAGACAACTTGAAGGACTTAATGACTGATGAAGATTAAAGACTACAGTATACAATATGGATTACACCTCAACATAAAGAAAACAAAAATCCTCACAACTGGACCAATAAACAGCATCGTGATAAATGGAGAAAAGTTTGAAGTTGTCAGAGATTTCATATTACTTGTATTCATAATCAACATGCATGGAAGCAGCAGTCAAGAAATCAGACATCATATTGCACTGGGCAAATCTGCTATAAATGACCACTCTGAAGTATTGAAGAGCAAAAACTTCTCTTTGAAAATTAAGGTGTGCCTAACCCAAGCCATGGTATTTTCAACAGCATCATATGCATGTGAAAGCTGGACAATGAATAAGGAAGATCAAAGGAGAGTTGATGCTTTTGAGTTGTAGTGTTGGAGAATATTATTGAAATTACCACAAACTGCCAGAAGAACAAACAAAACTGTTCTAGAAAAAGTGCAACCAGAATGCTCTTTGAAAGTGAGAATGACTAGACTTCATCTCACCTACTTTTGTCATGTTGTCAAAAGGTACCATTCCCTGGAGCAGAATATCCTGCTTGGTAAAGTGGAGGGTCATTGAAAAGAGGGAAGTTCCTTAATGAGACGGATTGACACAGTGACTGCATTGATGGGCACAAGTATAACAAGGATTGTGAGGGTGGCACATGACTGGGCAGAGTTTCATTCTGTTGTATGTAGGGTTGCTATGAGTTGAAGCTGATTCAGTGGCACCTAACAATAGCGCAACATGTTCATCAGAGCACTATTCACAATACCAAAGAGATGGAAACAGCCTAAGTACCCATGAACAGAAGAACGGATAACCAAACTATGGTGCATACACACAATGGAATACTATCCTTCACTAAATAAAAATATAGAATCTGTGAAATGCTAACATAATGTGGATGAACTTGGAGGAGATTATGCTGAGTGAAACAAATCAGTCACTGAAGGACAAATATTGTATTAGTTCACTATTGTAAAAAGTCAAGGAAACGTTTATATATGGAAGGAAATTTTATTTATTGATTACCAGGGATGAGAGGAGAGGGGAAGCAAAATTGCTAGATAGGTAAGAGACAAGTATTGATTTGGGTCAAGGGAAAGGCAATATACCAAATCAAGTGACCAACACATTAACGCTAAGGGAAAGGAAGACACAGAGAAGTGCACAAGAGCAACGGACAACAAAGACAAGCACTTTTACATATAAAATACTGAGTTACCAGTGATAACAAACACTAATATACAGGTAAATAGATTTGTAGACAGACTGAGTGATCAGGCATATCTAGGTAAAAAAGAATATACTCATGACCATATATAAGGTTTGCTGATGCTATTTCTACATATGTATTTGTATGTGCTGTAAGAATGTCCATATAAATAGAACTAACAGGGGTAAAGTTATGATAACTTCTTAGCCACAGTCAACCACCCTAATGGAGATAGTTGTTGGACCTGTGGGCTTGGGAGCATGGTCATGGGGGACATCAACCTCAATTGGCATAACATACTACATAACAACATTGTTCTACATTCTACTTTGGTGAGTAGTGATGGGGGTCTTAAAAGCTTGCAAGCAGCCATCTAGATGCAGCAAATTGTCTCTCCTCATCCAGATCATAGAAAAATGCAGGAAACCAAAGATTCATGGAAACAATTAGTCCCAGGGATTAGTGGGCCATGTGACCCTCAGCCTATATGACCATGAGTCCAGAAGAACTAGATGGTGCCTGGATACCATATCAAGCATTCAGAAAAGGATCAGTGCAGGAGATTCTGGATAAAATGGGATAACAATGTGGGACAAAACTCAAAATCATAAAAATGACAAGGTTTACTGGTCTGATAGAATCTGGTGAGACCCCCAAGACTATGGACCCTAATAACCCTTCAGGCCTTGAACTCACTATCCTGCTTTCCAGCCAAACAATAGACAGGCACGTAGTGTGAATATTTACACCAAGTAAATACACTCCTTAGAACAAACAATCATGGGAGAACAGAAGGGCAGTATTTGCACAGGGAGACAGCTCAGGGGACTGGAATGTATAGGAAAGAAAAACATCGGGAACAGGTAGTTACAGAGAGGAAGTGGGAAGAGAGCTGTTACATTTTGGGGTTTGCAGTCAATGTCATGAACCACAATGTGTATGAACTGCTGTATGGAAAATGAATTTGCTGTGTAAACTGTCACCCAAATCACAATTAAAATTAAGAAAAAAGAAGAAGAAGAAGGATGATGATGATGAGGAGGAGAGGTGGAGGAGGAGTGCTCACTTGCCTTTGCAAAGAAATTTGGAAAATGATTACCTCGTAACTCACTAGAAGAAATACATAGTTGTGCCCATTCTAAAAGTGATTCAACAGAATGCAGGAATTATTGAATAATATTATTAATGTCCCATGCAAGTAAAATTTTGTTGAAGATAATTCAAAAATTACTACAGCAGTGCATTGAAAGGTAACTGATGGAAATTCAAGTTGGATAAAGAAGAGGAACAAGTGATATCATTGCTGATGTGAGATGGATAGTGCCTGAAAGCAGAGAATACCAGTGTTCTGTGTTCATTGACTATGCGAAGACATTAAACTATATGGATCATAAAAATTAAGAATAACATTGAGAATAATGGGAATTCTAGAACACTTATTTGTGGTAATGCAGAACCTGTACATATATGAAGAAGCAATCATTCAAACAGAACAAGGACATTTTTCAAGAAAGGTGTGCATTATGTTTGCATATTTTCACCATATTTATTCAATTTGTATGCTGAGAAAAGAATCTGAGAAGCTGGACCATATGAAGAAGAACTCAGCATCAGGATTGGAGGAAGGTTAATTAACAACCTGTGATAAGCAGATAATGAAACCTTGTTTGCTGAAAGTGTAGAAGATTTCAAGCTCTTACTAACTAAGATCTAAGACTACAGCCTTCAATATGAATAGGGAAGGCGAACACAGGGAAGAGGTAGTTACAGGGATGAAGTGGTAAGAAAGCTGTTACGTTGTGGGGATTGCAGTCAATGTCATGAAACACAATGTGTATGAACTGCTGTATGGAAAGTGAATTTGCTGTGTAAACTGTCACACAAATCACAATTAAAATTAAGGAAGAAGAAGGAGAAGGAGAAGAATGAGAAGGAGAAGGAGATGAAGACGAGATGAAGACGAAGAAGAAGGAAAGTTCTCACTTCTGGACAAGTAAGCAACACTGTGATAAATGGAGAAAATATTGAAGTTGTCAAATATTTCATTTTACTTGAATTCACAATCAATGCCCAAAGAAGTAGCAGTCAAAATATCAAACAACTTATTGCACTGGGCAAATCTGCTTCAAAAGACCTCTTTAACTTGTTGAAAGCAAAGATGTCACTTTGAAGTCTAAGGTTTGCCTGACCTAAGCCATGGTATTTTCCATCACCTCACGCAAGTGAAAGCTGGACAAAGACTAAAAAAGACTGAAGAAAAATTGATTCCTTTAAGCTATCATGTTGGCAAAGAATGTTGAGTATACTATGGTCTACGAGAAGAATGAATAAATCTGTCTTGGAAGAAGTAAAACCAGAATTCTCCTTAAAGTTGGGGATGGTGAGATTTCATGTCATGTACTTCAGACATAATATCAGGGGGGACCATCCCTGGAGAAAGACATAATACTTGCTAAATTATGGAGTAAGTGAAAAAGAAAGACTCTGAAAGAGATGGATTGACACAGTGGCTGCAAAAAGGGGCTCAAATATGGCAAAGATTGTGAAGGTGGTGCAGGACTGGGCTGTTTCATTCTGTTGTATACAGGTTCACTATTAATTGTAACTGATTCAATAGCACCTATTGAATATCTATTGATAGGATAGGGAGCACATGGCCCTGGCACAGGTGAATATCTATTGATAGGACACACAGAACTTAGCCAGCTCTTATCTCTGTAACACAGCAAAATGTTACTATCTTTAATGTGTTTCTCTGAACAACTATTTAACTTCTAAAATGATGATATGAGTAATTAACAATGTGTAGGTTTGGGAGCAAATATAAGATCATCTCTGGTGGTTCCTGCTGTGATGATTCTCCTGCAGCAGAGTGTCAGGCTAGGTGCTCAGGCTGGTTTTCCTCACAGTCCCTTCTTATGGTTGCTTTCATGGAGGTTGGCCTGTCTGTCTGGATTAATTTAGAAGCTCAATTGTGCTAGTATTTCTTTCTTTCCCCACCCCCACCCTTTGGTTTGTTCCCAGCCAGCAGGGAGTGTGGGAGTCAGATGGGTCTTGTTTGTGTTCTGGCCCTGACTCTTCACACACCCCTGTGGCATGGGCCTCAGTTCCCTTCTATGTGAAATGGAGGATAATAACTGATATCTATTCCAGAACCTATCACATTCTTGTAAAGTTCCAATAATGTGGTGTGTTGGATGGTACTGCCACTCTCCCATGTCCTTGGTCCACTCTGAGGTCCCTGCTCTGCATATTGACTTCTTACATCACATGTATACGTGTCCCTGAGACTTAACCTGAGCTTCCTTTAGGGTCACAGCAACCGTGCAGAGCCATCTGCTAGGTCTGACTGCTCCCTGGGTCAGCCACAGGAATGAGGGAAATGAGCTGGAGGGGCAAATAAGGAACCCAAGGGCATTCTCCACTATTCCCATTCCAGCCATGGCTTCCCTCCCCTGCTTCCTCATGTCTCCATCACCTCACGGCCCCATGCCTTCATGTCCCCACCTATTCGAGTTCCATATAAACCATCCACGTCCACGTCTTAGTATTGGAGTTTGTTTTTGGAGCGACACAAACTGTGACAAGCACTGAATATAAAAAATATGCTGCAAAAGGGAAATGGCACTGTGGAGGTTACAAATGTTATCACTTAGGAAACAGTAGTGCCTAAGACACTTGACTGCTAACCAGAAGGCTGGTGGTTCAAACCCACCAGCCACTCCTCGGAAGGAAGATGGGGCAATCTACTTCGTAGTGATACTGCCTCAGAAACCCAAGAAGGGGTCGCTATGAGTTGGGGCCAACTCGACAGCACATAACAACAACAACAATATCTTTGTAGCCAGCAGGGATTCAAGATCAGGGGTAGGCAGCTCACTTTCTCCTGCCAGTGTGGAGCAGAGTTTGCCTGAACACCTATAACTAGAGCCCCACATGGGAGCTGAAGGTTGGTGGGGAAAGCACACTAGGGGAAGCAAGAAAATGGGGACTGTCAGTTTGAGAGAAATGTGGCTTTCAACCTCAGAACCATCCTTTTATGACTAAGTACACACATGATGCAATATCTACCCTGTTGAGTTTATCAGAAAGAGGCCCCATGCCAGCTCCAAAGTAACTGAGAACACCTTTGTACTGACAAGAAGCAAATAAAGAGGCCACGTACAAATCTCTAATTATAAATTTCCCTTCTTCAATATTTTTAATTTGTTTTATCTTCAGTTTAAAATTTCTTTTTTTAATTATTATTGTGATTTGGGTGAAAATTTACAGAACAAATTCACTTTCCATACAGCAGTTAACATGCACTTTGTCTCATGACATTGACCACAATTTACCCCAATGTAACAGCTCCCCTCCCACTTCCTCCTGATAGTTACCTCTTCCCTATGTCCATTCCTCCATGCACTCCTGCCCCTTGAGCTGTCTCCCTCTGCATAAACAGCCCTTCTTTCTCCCATGATTTTCTCTCCAAGGGGTGTAGCTACCTAGGTAAATGTTCAACTCATATACCTGTCTTTTGTTTGGCTGGAAGCCACAGGTGTGGGTTTGATTCCAGACCTCAGCGGTAGCTAGGAGCCACAATCTCAGTGGTTCCAACAGGCTCTATCAGACCAGCAAACCTGGTTCCCCCCTTTTTTTCCCCAAATGATTTTGAGTTTTGTTCCACATTGTTTTCCCTCTATATCCAGGATCTCCTACATAGATCCCCCTCTGATTGGTTGACAGTGGTAGCTGGGCACCATCTAGTTCTTCTGGTCTCTGAGTCGTATAGGCTTCAGATCACATGGTGTACTAGTCACTAGGACTAATTCTTCCCATGAATCTTTGGTTTTCTTCATTCTTATTTCCTCTGGACAAGGAGAGACCCATTGCTGCATCTAGGTGGCTGCTTGCAAGCTTTTAAAATCCCCGTCGCTACTTGCCAAAATAGGAGGTGAAGCAATGTTTTGTGTAGTGTGTTATGCCAATAGAGCTTGATGTCCCCTGTGACTATGGTCCTGAGCCCAAAGGTTCAACTACTCACTCCCTCTGGGTAGTGGGCTGTGACCAAGAAGTGAATACAACCTTGGCCCTTGTCAGCTCTACCATACACCTGGGAATTCAGAACCTACAAATACACTCATAGGTCTTCCAACCCTACACATGGTCTTGGGTACACTCCTTGCTTCACAGACATACCGAATCATTCAGCATGTCCACCCGTCTATCCACCCACATATCCATGTTTACCTTCACTGGCAATGCAGTACCGTATGTGCAAAAAGGTTCGTCTTTGTTGTCTGTACCTCCCATGTACCTCTCTATGTCTTCCTCTTCTTCAATACCACCATGCTGATCACTCACATTTAGTACATTGCCCTTCTCTTCACCCAAATCAATACTTACCTCTACCTATCTAGGACTGTTCCCTATCCTCCCCTCCCACACCTGGTAACCAACAAAGAAATTACCTTCCATAGATAAACCTTTCCTTGACCTTTACAATAATGGACTAATACAATATTTGTCCTTCTGTGATTGACTTATTTCATTCAGCATAATGTCCTCCAAGTTCATGCACATTATGTGATGTTTTGCAGATTCTAGGTTATTCTTTAGGGTTGCATAGTGTACCATTGTGTGTATGTACCAAAGTTTGGTTATCCATTCCTCAGTTGATGGAAACCTAGGTTGTTTCCATATTTTGATCCCAGAGAGTGTGGAAATTACTGAACAATATCATTAATATGGCACGTAAGTAAGATCTTACTGAAAATAATTCAAAAACGGTTGCAGCAGTATATTGACAAAGAACTTCCAGAGGTGCAAGCTGGATTCAGAAGAGGACGTGGAACAAGGAATATCATAGTTGCTGTCAGATGGATCTTGACTCAAGGCAAAGAATACCAGAAAGATGTTTACTTGTGTTTTATAGACTATGCAAAGGCATTTGATTGTGTGGATCATGACAAATTATGGATAACAT
>NW_006921856.1:4629601-4630952 GCF_000298275.1 Orycteropus afer afer | reverse complement strand
GGATCAGGCAGTGTTTCGTTCTTCTGTGCATGAGGTTGCTATGAATAGGAAGCAACTCAATGTCACCTAACAACAACAATGGCTAATGATCGTGAGCATTTCTTCATGTTTGTTGGCCGCCTGAATATCTTCATTGGTGACGTGTCAATTCATGTCTTTGACCCTTTTTTAATTGGATTATTTGTCTTTTTGTTATTGAGGTATTCAAGTTTTCTATAAATTCTAGAGATAAGTCCCTTGTCAGGTATGTTATTGCCAAATATTTTCCCTATCTGTATTCTCTTTTGACTCTTTTGAAGAAGTGTTTGGAAGCACATAAAAATTTAATTTTTAGAATGTCACATTCATCTAGTTTCTTCTGCTGTTTGTGTATTTTGGGTTATGCTTGATAGTCTATTTATGCCATGTATTAAGGCCCCAAAATTTGCCCCTAGTTTTTCCTTGAGGAACTCTATAGTTTTAGGTTTCACATTTAAATCTTTGATCCATCTGGAGTTAGTTTTTGTGGATGTGTGAGGTGCAGATCTTGTTTCATTTTTCTGCAAATGGATCTCCATTTTTTGCCAGCACCATTGATTAAACAAACCTCTTTTCCCCATTTAATGGATTTTGGCCCTTTGTCAAAAATCAGCTGACCATAGGTTGATGGATCAGTATCTGCGTTCTCAATTCTATTCCATTCGTCTGTGTGTCTGTCATTATACCAATACCAGGCGGTTTTGACTACTGTGGGTGTATAGTAGGTTTTGAGATCTGGCAATGTGAGACCTCCTACTTTGTTCTTCTTCTTCAATAGTGCTTGGCTTATCTGAGGTTTTTTTCCTTTCCATACAAAGTTAGTGATTGATTTTTTCATATCCTTAAAAATGTTGATGAGATCTGGATTGGAATTGCGTTGAATGTATAGATTGCTTTGGGTAGAATTGACATTTTCACAATGTTCATTCTTCCTATCCAAGAGCATGGGATGTTCTTTCATTTATGTAGATCTCTTATGGTTTCTTGTACAGGTTTTCCTTGTATAGTCTTTTGTGTCCCTGGTAAGATTTATTCCCAAGTATTTTGTATTTTTTTGGTAGCTATTGTAAACTATATTGAGTTCCTTATTTCTTTTTCAGCAATCTCTTTGCTGGTGTAGAGGAATCAACTGATTTTTGGATGTTGATATTGTATCCTGCCACGATTCTAAATCTCTCCATTAGTTCCAGTAGATTTTTGACTGAGTCTCTTGGGTTTTCTAGGTATAAGATCATATCATCAGCAAATAGAGGTAGTTTGACTTCTTCCTTATCAATTTGGATGCCTTTGATTTCCCTTTCTTGCCTTATGGCCCTGGCTAGGACTTCCAGTA
>NW_006921856.1:4615218-4624242 GCF_000298275.1 Orycteropus afer afer | reverse complement strand
ATATTCAGTGTAATTATTAGCACATATGAATTGGTTGCTGTCATTTTGTTATGTGTTTTTTCATGATGACCCTGAGCTCATTATGTTTATGAATCATGTTATCATTTCCTTTGTTGGTGTTGCTTTAGTATTTGCTGAATATTTGTGCTTGTCCTCTTTTTTATTGAGATGTGAAGTTTTATCATTTTTCTTTGAGGTAATGCTGTGATTTATAATATTCTCCCCGAGATAAGAATAGTCCATTCCATCTTGCAACTCTCTTGACTTCCTCATCATTTAGAAGTTCTGTAACTACACAGCATTTTTCCTCTTTTTGGTTTGTAGTTGTCCTCACTTGCCAACTGATGTCTCTGGTTCCCTGTTTACAATCTTGTATGCTTACTTTACTTTGGGTATGTCCACAGCTGTGGTTTCTGGGTTATGTCATTTTGTGTATTAATGGTTGGTTGTTATTTGCTATTTTTAGTTCTCTGTTCAAAAGACTCCATTTAGTTTCTCTTGTAAGGTTGGTCTGGTTTTAACAAGTTCCTTTAGTTTCTGCTTATCTGGGAATCTCCTAATTTCACCATCATATTTGAAGGACAATTTTGCAGGGTATATAATTCTTGATTGAAATTTTTCTTTTTCAGGGTTTTATATATACCATTGCATTGCCTTCTCGCTTGCATGGTTTCTGCTCAGAAATCACAGCTTATTCTTACTGGTTATCTTTGGATGTAACTTTTTGTTTTTCCTGTGTTACTTTCAGAATTCTTTCTTTGTCTTTGGTTTTGATGAGTTTGATGATGTTGTGTCTTGGTGATTTTCTTTTGGGGTCTATCCTGTTTAGGGTTTGTTGGACTTCCTGAATAGATAAATTCTCATCTTTCATCATATTAGGGAAGTTCTCCAACAAATCTTGGACAATTTTCACAGTGGTTTCATTTTTCTCTTCCTGTTCTGGAATTCCAATGACACGTAAGTTATTCCTTTTGATGGTATCCCACATGAAACTTATGCTTTCTTCATTTTGTTTTGATCTTTTTTCTGATTGATCCCTTTCCAAAGAAGTATTTAGGTATTTGTCTTTAATCTCATTATTTCTGTCTTCCATTGCATCAGTTTTACTCCTTTGGCCTTCCAATGTGTGATCTATTTTTGACAATTTAGTATTAATCTTCTGATTTTCTACCTATAGATTTAGAATCATTTCTAATTTTTCATTTATTTTGTCATTTTGTTCTTGTATTTTCTTCCAAATTTCTTCTAGGCTTTTCTCTGTGTTTTCCTTGGTCTTTTCTCAATCCTTTGAAGATACCTAAATATAATTCTTTTGAATTCCTTATCAGAGAGTTCTAATGCTGCTTCTTTGTCAGGGATGTGTTCTGGGTCTGTATCCTGCTCCCTTGTTTCTACCACTTTCTCTTCCTTCTTTATGTGGATTGTGATGGTATGTTATCTCTGAAACACTGTTATGTTATTGTGTTTAGATCTCTGTTAACTGTTTGTGAAGAGCAGCCAAGGGTGCGTCAGGCTCTTCTTGGTGGTTGTTTATCATTGGTCGTTGGTGGAGAAGAAAGTGGTGGCGCTCACTCAGTAAGTGAAGCTGTAGGAGGTGTGGGTGTAGTTGTGTTGATAGGGATTGTTGTTGTCTTCCACTCAGTCAGACAAAAATAACAATTGAATAATCGTCAAAAAAGTAAAAGCAAATGGACAAAAAGTACACCGTGTAATCACATAGGAACAATAATCAAAAATAGAAAAAAAGGAAAAAGAAAAAAAAAGTGCAATATCTGGAGAGAGATAAATAAAGGAAAAGTGTTAAGAAGGAGAGTAATGAAGAAAATGGGAACAATGCTCAAAGAAAAACAAGCAATGGGGTTAACCATGAGGAAAAAAAAAATTGCAACCAGGAACATGGAAAAGAAGAAAAGCTGAAAATTAGAACCAGGGATGGGAAGAATAAAGAATAATAATAGGAAGGGCAAAAGTAATAATAATAATAATAATTTTAAAACAGACAAAACAAAGAACTTCAAAAACAGAGAAAAGAAAAAAAAAAAATCAGGGCAGGGCACCTAGGCTCCATCCGAGCACCCGGACTGGGATGGAATTCCTGCCATCCCAGAAAGTGGGTGGTAGTGAGGGATTGCTGCACCTCCATTCACCAAGAGGGTGTGGGGTATAAGCGTACCAAGGGGAATGTTGCATCTTTACAGTTGTCCAGGTCTGGAACGTCCTTTGGGTTCCTGACAAGTGGAGTCTGTTTTTAAGTCCCTGGAGTCTGGAAGAGTATTGTCACTTTACATATCCAAATGGTCAAGCTGCTTGTAAACATTCAAAGTGGCTGTGCCCTCAAGACAGACAAAAGTCCAGAGCTCAGCTTGCCTTCCTCTTCGCTCCTTCTCCTTTTATTCCTCAGCCACCAGAGTAGTCCTCCGTGCAGTCCCTGGCTAGCAGGGCTAATTTTTAGGATCATTCTTAGGTCCTACCACCACTTGGCAATATCCAAGCTGTCTGTGCCATCAGGATCACTGCCAGACTGCAGCTCCATATGTCTCCTTTTTTTGTTGTTTTCATACAAATTCTTCTGCTAGTTGGAGTTTAGTCCCTTTCTGTATCTTTCCCTTCAAGGCTTAGGGGTCCAGGATTATCTTCTGTATGTGTGTTACTTGGTTCCCATTTTCTTTGTTGAAGAGGGTTTGTTCAGTTTTTCTGCCTATTCCACCATCTTACCAGAACTCCTCTCTCCAGTTTAAAATGTATTGTTGTTGTTGCTGTTGTTATGTGCCGTCGAGTCAGACCCGACTCATAGCGACCCCTCCTTGGGTTTCTGAGGCAGTATCACTACGGAAGTAGATTGCCCCATCTTCCTTCCAGTAAAATGTATTATGTGTACTTAATATAGGAAGTTGGAAAAAGCAGCGAAGGATTTGGGACAAAAATTTCTCCAAATGCCATTTCTCAAAGATGTTCACTGCTGGAATGTTCATGGATTTCTGTGTAGCTTTAGGCATGGCTGAGAGTACTCTGCATATAGTATTAAACATTGTCTTTCTCCCTCTTGAATGTTAAAATATAAATATTTGACCATATGATTATAAAATTTCTGTAAATGCAATTTACTTTATGCACAATATACCATTTTGTGGCTCCATGATTGTTACTTATTATAGATATTAATTATTATGGATCATTACTTTCACTATTTAATAAAATAATACTCTATTTTTCAATACTCTATCTTTTTGTTTTGTTTTGTTTTAATAATGATTCTGATCTTAATATAGAATACTGGGTTTGTATTTCATATTATTCCCATAAGAGAGAATCCCTTAAGATCAATTATCTGGATAAAAGGCATAAATTATTTTAAGTATGTATGTAGAGATGCACACTCATGCCTGCACATATGTACACACACATACACATGCACACACTCATATAAAATTGGATTCTATTTTGACTTCTGCTGATAATCAGATGTTCCAACTTGGTCCCGTTATGTAACCTTTCTGGATCTAATTTCTTTGCATTTGTGAAATGAAGGGTCAGAGCAAATGATCTCATGACTCTCTCCAGATAGATTGTGGAAAAGATTATTCATAAAAGGCTTCATGTGCCTTCTTTTCCCACTGTTTTATGCCATCAACAGTGTTGGATTACCCAATAAGCAAGGTAAGCATGGATTTACTTGTGCTTACTTACTAATCTGTAGTTAACAATTTCACATTTTTCACAACATTAAAGATTCTGCTTTTAGGTATGGCTGGCATCTGTTTTTCTCCCAATCCTACAACATCTTCCTACAGAATCAAAGCCTCTTTTGAAATTTTTAATCCCTGACAGGGGCAGAGTGCCCAGTAAGTACAGGCTTACTTCTGCTTACTTATTAATCTATAGTGAACAGTTTTGCATGTCTTTCACCATACCCTATGTAAAACTGTTTCTATAAAATACTAAATAAGCATACACATAAACCTGTGCTAACCTTTCTTACTGGGTAATCTGCTTCTGGCCATTGAGTCAATTCTGACTCATTGTAATCCTATATATCAGTAGAATTGCTCCATCAAGTTTTTTAGGCTGTAATCTTTATGGGAGCACATAGCCAGGTCTTTATCCTGAAGAGCCACTGGGTAGGGCAAACTGCTGACATTTTACCTACCAGATCAGAGCTTAACAACTGGATATCAGTGATTCTCCTTTTCATGATAAATTTTAATAATGTGTAAGTATGTTTCAGTTATGTTCTTTGAGTGTTTCTTAGTAAGCACCTCTATCCATAAAACATTTTCTAATATGCACCTCAGTGGATGTGTTTTGTTTATAAATTACAACTCTGTCCAACTCTCAATCCATATATTAAATATGGGTAAAGTTTAGCTTCTGCTTTAAGTTTTAGTTATAAAATAGATGTCAGTAGAAATTCAAATATTTTCTTCTCTCACCCAAGAGTGAGAACATGCTGCCTTGGCTACCTACAGATCCCAGTGTGCTGAATGCTAAGAGAATGCAGGGTGGAGGAACCAGGGATGTTGTGGAAATATTTGGTGCACACAGTGCTTTCTGAAAGCACATCTGCCAGCAAAGGGAGAGGTACAGAGTTTGAGAAGGCCCCAGCAAAGCTTTCCCTCCAGGCCTTTGTGTAGTAGGTTCTGTGCTTTGGCTCAGAAAGCCTTGGGATGAGTCACAAGTCCTGTCAGCATGATGCAGACTTGGGCCAAGCTAGCACTTGGTGTTTTTTGGGAACAGTTTATCTCTGCCAAGACCAATCATCACAAGTAGCCATTGGCTGGCACTCCTGCCAAATGATTTCAATGAGTTTGACACCTCCTAGATTTCCAAAAGCACCACCTGGCTTTCCTTGGGTTGCATGTTAACATATATGACTAAATGAGAAGAGTGGGTTTAAATCACAACTAAAAATATGAAAATGAAGACTCCAACTCTATCATGTTTTCCCTATAAATGATCAAAGTTAGGCTTGGCCTGGTCTTTCTAAACTTTGTATTGGCAGTTCAGAAAACCAGCTGTGGGGCACACCAGCCAGGACAACCAAGAAAGGTTTAAGATCATTTTCCACATGTCAATCACCCCACTTCTTTTTTTTTTTTGTGGAATTCATTTTATAAGGCTCCAATTAAAGGGTCAGAAATGAAAAAAAAAAAATTATCCCCAATTCCCAGGACAATTTCTACAAACAAAAGAGTGAAACCAATAATTTAAATTGCTAATAAAGTACACAAGCTACAAAATAAGACTTTTGTGGATGTGAATTTGGAATGATGCATTGTGGGAGCCTTGCTGACTAGCTACAGAGCAGGGGACCCAGGTTCCAGTAACATCCAGGAGATGTAGGGGCTTTCCATTCTTCTGGGTATTTGGAATAAGTCCTTTAAACTGTGGCCTGCAGTCACCCATGACAAATCCTTTAGGGCCTCCACACTAACTTCTTCATTTGGAGTCCTACAGCCAATTTTTGGGGCAGAAGGCCTGAGTTACCTTGGTTTCCTCAGCCCCAGGGAACATTGTATCTCACCAAACTGTTTTGCTGCTTATTATCACAAGGGCCATGTTCCTCCACACAGTGACATGCCTGCTGGAACTGATGGAACCTTAAGAAGCTTTTCCAAGTGATGGACATCATTTAAATCAGGGGAAAAATCTGAGGTCCCAGTAGATTCAAGACACTTGGTCTAGACCCACAGCAGAAGATAGTACAGGTGTGGATGGTGGTATTTGATGATAACTAACAGGCTTTAATTCAACACAGTTTTGACAACTGTTCTATTTTTATTCTCCCAGCATCACTGAGTTAGGTCTTATTAACTCGTTAATAGGGTATAATAGAGAACTGAGACTCATAGTAGAGCATGTCTCCCCATGGCTTTACTGTTATCACCACCTTTACAGTAACTCCAAATTCTTGATTCCATTAATCTATCAGTCTTTATAAAAGTAGGTTTTTAACAAATATTTGATGAAAGGAAACAAGTTATTCAGAGTTGAGGCAGCCCTATGTCACTCAGTAGGAGCTCTGGTGGTGTAGTGCCTAAGGCATTTGACTGCTAACCAGAAGGCTGGCGGTTCAAACCCACCAGCCACTCCTCAGAAGGAAGATGGGGCAATTTACTTCTGTAGTGATACTGCCTCGGAAACCCAAGGAGGGGTCGCTATGAGTCGGGTCTGACTCGATGGCAAATAACAACAACATGTCACTCAGTGTACAGCTACTGAGACTGGCCAAGAGCCAAAGTGATCACCCCCTCTGCTCCACTGCCCTGGGCTTGTGGGGGCAGTTTCATCTGTGCCTGAACAAGGCTGAGGTTCCTGGGTTATAAAACTCCACATTTTCCTCTTCATCTCCCAAAGCTTTTTCACAGCCTCCCACACAGTTTCTGTAAAGTTCTGAAGTGATCAGCAGCAGGCCGCAGACAAGAGACCCTCTGAGTGTTGCATTTGTCAGTCATAAATAGCAGTTGATAGGAAAAGCTGAGAATATTTCCTGGCTCTGGACAAGCTTCCTGGAAGCCCTATTCTTGTACTGGCAGGAGGAAACACAACCTCTATGATCAAGATGGTATGAATGACTGCTATTTCAAGAGTAGAGCTTGAGATGGACCTTTCTAACTCTTACATGCAGGGGTTGAGCTAAGTGATTGTGTTACCATCCATTTTAAGGTCCTATTGTGACCTCTTATATTTTTTGCCCCATTGTACCTCAGCGCCAAACAGAATTAACTTGTGATTATTCTGTAACTGATTCAAATATTGCCCTTCTCTGCCTAACAGGGGCTCACAGCTGGTGCCACCTGAGCAATGATGTGTATGGCTGGCTTATGCTGACTAACAGGAACCAACTGTAAAATGTTTAGGAATCTTACAAGTTAGTTTTTAAACATAGCATACCAAAAAACCAAACTCACTGCCGTTAAGTCAATTCTGACTCATAGTCACCCCCATTGGGTTCTTGAGGCAGTAAATCATTATGTACATGTACTGTCTCCTCTTCCTTCCACAGAGTGGCTGGTGTGTTCAAACTGCCAGCCTTCTGGTCATCAGTCAAATGCCTAAGGCACTATATCACCAGAGCTCCTTAAAAATAAATTATGTAAACTTGGAATCACATAAATTATATTAAAAGAAAGATAATAAATATTCAAAACTTTTGACTCTTTATTTTTAATACATTTTAGTACAGTCCATGCCCCAAGATTATTTATATCTACCTGCATAGTGGATGTACCAGATAACAGTTGCAATTCAAATGCCAAATGTTCAGGAGCATCATGCTGGTAGACTGAAACTGGCATGGTAAAGTATTTACAACACAGGAAGTGGTAAATGCTGCAAGTCTGGACTTATTCCCCTAGATTGAGAGCCAAGATTTGGTCACTCACGAGGACACTACTTACTACTCATGGGTCATGGCTCTGCTTTAGAGCTCCTAGCACAGTCTAAGGATGCAAGCCTGGTGTCCTTCAAATGCTCTCCTTCAGCTAGCACTTTTGAGTTTGGAAATCTCAGCATTAGCTGGAGGAGAGGAATAAGATGGGTCCTGGTCTGAATGCAGGTCACTGCAGAAAAAAGGTGAAGGGCTGTGGTATCTGGTGGGGTCTCTGAGCTGAGCTGCCCCCCTCTATTTGGGGAAAAGGCAGTTCCCTGAGGAGATGAGGAGTAGGGTATTAGGGTCAATGTGTTTGGAAACAGACAAGTTAGGGCTGTCAGTGGGCCTCTGGGACCCTGACAGTGGGGTAACCTTAATTCAGCAAGGGCTAAAACAAGAAGAATACAACATCATAGTTGTGACATCAGAGACATGGACATTTTCCTAGATGAATAGGGAATTTCAAAGAAGTTCAGTGTCATCATACTAACATCTGATCATTAAAACATAGGAATTGACTGTATGGTAGTTTGCAATAATTTATGGAAGTGTTATTACTATGCCAGTAATAATACTTCCAAAATTTAGCACTTAAAATAGAGCTATCCCCAAGTCAAAAGCAGCACCTGAGCCTCACCGCTGCCTAACTCAGGTCCTGGCCTTAAAATAGGGCTGCCCTCAAGCTGGGGCCCAAGGTAGGCAGTGTGGGGCTGGGGGCTGCTTTCACTTGGAGGTGGCTCTATTTTAAGGCTGGAGCCTGAGTTAGGCAGGCATGGGGCTCAGGGGCTGCTTTTGCTTGGAGATGGCTCTGTTTTAAGGCTGGGGTCCAAGGGTAGGCAGGCACAGAGGGGTTAGAAACAACTAAGGGAGATGAACTTGTCTGTCAGTTTGTCATCCTGTGGTGGCTTATGTGTTTCTGTGAGGCTGGAGGCTATGCCACAAGTATTTCAAATAATAGCAGGGTCATCCATGGTGGACAAGTTTCAGCAGAACTTCTTGGCTAAGACAGACTTGGAAGAAGGAAGAGGCCATCCACTTCTCAAAGTATCGGCCAGTGAAAACCTTATGAACAAAAGTGAAAAACTGATATATTACTGGAAAACTGTATGAATAGCATTGAAACACTGTCCAATATAGTACTGAAAGAAGGCACTCGAAATCTGACTGGGGAAGAGCTGACTCCTCAGAGTAGAGACAACCTTAATGATATGAACAAAGTAAAGCTTTTGGGACCTCCATTGGCTGACAGGGCAAGACTCAAAATGAGTAGAAACCGATGCAAACGTCCATTAATAATCAGAACATGGAATGTACGAAGTATGAGCCTAGGAAAACTGGAAGTTGTCAAAAGTGAAATGGAACACATAGAGATTGATATCCTAGGCATTAGTGAGCTGAAATGTACTGGTTTTGGCCATTGTGAATCAGGTAATCACATTAAAGAGGAATGGTTTAGCTTTCATCATCTCAAAGACTGTTTGAAGGACGGAGCGGGGCAAGATGGCGGACTAGGCAGAAGGATTGCACAGACCCTCTTCAACAAAGAAAAGGGAAACCAATAAATACAGACACAGAAGATAATCTTGGACCCCTGAGCCTTGAAGGAAAGGATGCAGATTTGGACTAAACCCCAACTAGCAGAAGAATTTGCGTGA
>NW_006921856.1:4587122-4601244 GCF_000298275.1 Orycteropus afer afer | reverse complement strand
AGTACTTTCAGCATTCTTTGCCAGCATCAAAACTCAAAAGCATCAACTCTTCTTTGGTCTAGCTTATTCATTGTCCACCTCTCACATGCATATGAGGTGATTGAAAATACCATGGCTTGTGTCAGGTGCACCTGAGTCCTCAAGGAGACATCTTTGCTCTTCAGCACTTGAAAGAGGTCCCTTGCAGATGATTTGCCCAGTGCTATATGTCATCTGATGTCCTGACTGTTGCTTCCATTGGTGTTGACTGTAGAACCAAGCAATGTGAAGTCTCTGACAACATCAAACTTTTCTCCATTTATCGTGATGCTGCTTATAGGTCCAGTTGTGAGGATTTTTGTATTCTTTACATTGAGACATAATCCACATGTAAGATTGTACTCTTCAATGTTCATCAGTAAGCACTTCAAGTCATCTTCACTTTCAGCAAGCAAAGATGTGTCATCAGCATATCCCAGGTTATTAATGATTCTTCTTCCAATGCTAATGCCACATTCTTCTTTATATAGTCCAGCTTCTCAGATTATTTGCTCAGCATACAGATCGAATAAGTATGGCAAAAGGATAAAACCCTGACACACTTCTTTCTTGATTTGAAACCATGCAAGGGCCACTTTTTCTGTTCCAACAACAGCCTCCTTGTCTATGTACAGGCTCCTGATCAGTACAATTATGTGTTCTGGAATTCCCATTCTTCTCAATGTTACCCATAATTTGTTATGATCCACAAAATCAAATGCTTTTGCATAGTCATTAAAACACAAGTAAACATATTTCTGGTATTCTTTGCTTTGACCCAAGATCCACCTGACATCAGCAATGATATCCCTCATTCACATCCTTTTCTGAATCCAGCTTGCATTTCAGGAAGCTCTCTGTGAATATACTGCTGCAACCATTTTTGAATTATCTTCAGTGAGATTTTACTTACATGCAATATTAATGATATTTTTAATAATTTCCACATTCTGTGGGATCATCTTTCTTTTGAATGGGTACAAACATTAATCTCTTCCAGTCAGTTGGCCAGGTAGCTGCCTTCCAAATCTCTTGACATAGCCTAGTGAGTGCCTCCAGTGCAGCATCTGTTTGTTCAAACATCTCAGTGAGTATTCACTCAATTCCTGGAGCCTTCTTCTTCACCACTTCCTTCAGTGCAGCTTCAACTTCTTCCTTCAGTACCCTTGGTTCTTGATCATATGCCACCTCCTGAAATGGATGAAGATTGACCAGGTCTTTTTGGTACAGTGACTGTGTATTCCTTCCATCTTCTTTTGATGCTGCTTGTGTCATTCAGTATTTTGCCCATAGAATGTTTCAATATTGCATCTCGAGGCTTATTATTTTTTTTTTTTCTCAGTTCTTTCAGCTTGAGAAATGCTGAGCATGTTCTTCCCTTTTGGTTTTTTAACTCCAGGTCTTTGCACATTTCATTATAATAATTGGCTTTGTCTCCTCAAGCTGCTTTTTGAAATCTTCTGTTCAGCTCATTTCTCTTGTCATTTCTTCCATTTGCTTTAGCTACTCTCTGCTGAAGGGCAAGTTTCAGAGTCTCTTCTGACATCCATTTTGGTCTTTTCTTTCTTTCTTGTCTTTTTAATGATGTTTTGTTTTCTTCATGGATGGTATTCTTGATGTCATCCCACAATTCTTCTGTTTTTTGTCATTGGTGTTCAATGCATCAAATCTGTTCTTTAAATGATCTCTAAATTCTCTCACTCATTGGCTCAAGTTGGATCTGACTCATAGTGACCCCTCCTTGGGTTTCCAAGGTGGTATAACTAAAGAAGTAGATTGACCAACCTTCCTTCTGAGAAGTGGCTAGTGGGTTTGAACCACCAACATTCTGGTTAGCAGTCAAATGCCTTAGGCATATATTCAAGGTCATATTTTGGCTCCTGTGGACTTGTTTTAACTGTCTTCAACTTCAAGTTGAACTTGCATATGAGCAGTTGATGATCTGTTCCACAATGTGATCCTGGCCTTGTTTTGGCTGAAGATATTAGCTTTTCCATCACTTCTTGCCACAGATGTAGTCAATCTGATTCCTTTGTATCCCATTTGGTGAAGTCCATGTGTAGAGCTGCCGTTTGTGTTGTTGGAAAAAAAAGTGTTTGCAATGAACAAGTCGTTGGTCTTACAAAATTTTACCATGTGAGTTCCAGCATTATTTCTGTCACCAAGGCCAAATTTTCCAGCTACTGGTGATTTTTCTTTGTTTACAACTTTTGAATTCCAGTCACCTGTGATAATTAATACATCTTGATTGCATGTTTGGTCAATTTCAGACTTCAGAATTTGGTAGAAATCTTCAATTTCCTCATCTTTGGCTTTGGTGGTTGATGCAAAAATTCGAATAACAGAAATAATAACTGGTCTTCCTTGTAGGCATATGGATATTATCCCATCACTGACAGCATTGTACTTCAGGACAGATCTTGAAACATCCTTCATGATGATGAATGCCATGCCATTCCTCTTCAAAATATCATTCCTGACATAATAGATCATATGTTTGTCTGATTCAAAATGACCAATACCAGTCCATTTGAGCTCGCTAATATTAAGATATCAATCTTTGTGCATTCCATTTTATTTTCAACAACTTCCCATTTTCCTAGATTCATACTTTATGCATTCCATGTTCTGATTATTAATGGATGTTTATAGCTGTTCCTCCTAAATTTGAGTAGTTCCACGTCAGTATATGGAGGTTCTGAAGGACTTACTTTATCCATATCATCAAGGTTTGTTCTACTGTGAGGAGGCAGCTATTTCCCCATCGTATTTTGAGTGCCTTCAGACCTAAGGGGCTCATCTTCCTGCACTGTATGGGACAGTGTTTCCAAGCTATACATAATGTTGCCCAGTAATGTATCAGACAGTGTTTCCCTGCTATTCATAAAGTTTTCCTTGGCCAATTCTTTGAGAAGTGGATGACCTCTTTCTTCTTCCTAGTCTGTCTCAGTCTGTAAGCTGCTATTGAAACCTGTGCATCATGTGCAAGCTTGCTGGCATTTGAAACACCAGTGGCACAGCCTCAAGCCTCATAGCTACATGCAATCTACCACAGTACAACAAACTGACAGACAAGTTTGTCTCCCTTAGCTGTTCAAACCTCTCCCCCCACCCCTTATGTAGATCCTGCAGCTTTGTCATCCTCAGCTTTTTCCCCTCCCCATGCCTATTGGGGTGGGGCCTATCTCCCTCCCCTTGCCTGGATCCTGCAGCTTTCGATAGTGTGTATCATAACAAATTATTGATAACATTGAGAAGAATGGGTATTCCAGAACACTTGATTGTACTCATGAGGAACCTCTGCATAGATCAGGAGGCTGTCATTCAAACAGAAAAAGTGGATACTGCATTGTTCAAAATCAAGAAGGGAATACGTCAGGGTTATATCCTTTCACCATACTTGTTCAATTTGTATGCTGAGAAAATAATCTGAGAAGCTGGATTATATGAAGAAGAATGTGGCATCAGGATTGGAGGAAGACTCATTAACAACCTGCAATATGTAGATGACACAACTTTGCTTGCTGAAAGTGAGGATGACTTGAAGCACTTACTGATGAAGATTAAATACTACAGTCTATGTACAGATTACACCTCAATATAAAGATAACAAAAATCCTCACAACTGGTCCAATAAACAGCTTCATGGTGGATGTAGAAAAGATTGAAGTTGCCAAGGACTTCATATTACTTGGTTCTACAATTAACACCAATGGAAGCAGCAGTCAGGACAGCAGATGATGTACTGCATTGGCTAAATCTGCTTCAAAAGACCCCTTTCAAGTGGTGAAGAGCAAAGATTGAAAGAGCAAAGTCTCACTGAAGACTAAGGTGCACCTAACCCAAGCCATGGTATTTTCAATCACCTCTTATGCATATTTAGTGGTGCTATATGACTAAAGGGGAGCTCTTGTAGCATAGTGGCTAAGGCACTTGACTGCTAACCAGAAGTCTGGAGGTTCAAACCCACCAGCCACTCCTCAGAAGGAAGATGGGGCAATCTACTTCCGTAATGATATTGCCTTAGAAACCCAAGGTGGGGTTGCTATGAATCAGATCTGACCTCACAGCAGTGGTTGCATTTTGCATTTGTTGCTTATGCATGTGAGAGCTGGACAATGAATAAAGAAGACCAAAGAAGAGTTGATGATTTTGAGCTGTGGTGTTGCAGAAGAATGGTAAGAGTACCACGGTCTGCTAAAAGGACTAATACATGTGTCCTGGAAGAAATACAGCCAGAATGTTCCTTGGAAGTGAGAATGGCTAGACTTCATCTCACCTACTTTGGTCATGTTGTCAGAAGGTTCAATTCCCTGGAGAAGGATATCACACTTGGTAAAGTGAAGGGTCAAAGAAGAAGGGGAAGGCCCTCAAAGAGAAGGATTGTCACAGTGCCTGCAACTGTGGTCTCAGGTATAGCAAATATTGTGAGGCTGGTATAGGACCAAGCAATGTTTCATTCTGCTGTGCATAGGGTCATTATGACTTGGAGATGACTCAGTGGCAACTAACAACAACATATTGCTATGACAAGGCACTGTTTAAATTCAAAAACAAAATTAAAAGATTCTTTTTTTGATAGAAGTGACAACATTTCACTTTATGCCAAAGTATTGAAATCAATTAAAATGGGATACCTAAAATTATTTTTGGAAATAGATATTATCCTGAAGAAAGAGGAGTAGTAAAGGAGGGAAAAAGAAAAGGAGGGAGAAGTGGAATAGGCCACAGAGCCTCCTCTTGCTGTGGAAGGACATGCCATGCACACTGGAGGGAAGATCTCCACTGGAATCATGGAGACCTTGTTTGGCTGGCTGGTGTGGTGCCACTTTGGTTCCCCAGCCCCTTCTGCCTGTACAACACTGCTAGACTTCTTACTCTATGGTTCATGGGTCAGGTGAGGTAGGAAGATCAAAGGACATGAGTTCAAATACCACTTTGGCTACCACCTTGGCATAGGTGCTTTGTTTCTCCAAACACTAGCTTCCTCATCTTTGGACAGCCTTCCAAAACTGTAACAAAAATCAAAAGACATATAAAGTAAATAATAAAAATGAGTTACCACTGGTGTTACTGTCATCCGTGGATGAAGCCCTGGTTCCCCCTCATGAATGTTTCCTAAACTGGTCTGAATCTACCTTACCTGGCTCCACAAGTGTGCCAGGCAGTATAGGTGATGGGATGCTAGGAGTCCAACCTGATAAAGGCACAGTTAGTTACACTGTAAGGGTGCCATATAGTTGGGGAGCTGACAGGGGTAAGCTAGAGGATATGGATGGAGCCCTGGGTTTGGTGACCAGGGTGGACTGCAGCAGGATGAAATCAGAAGTAAAAGTTATTGCTTGATCAGAAACCCAGAGGGACAAAATGTTGACTAAATACCCCATGGGCAATCCTGCTGCCAGCCACAGACAGGCTGGGCGGCTCCACCACTGGGTTCAGGAGCCAGATCACCACAGAAAATTTTACTATTCACTCTTCCACTACCTTCACATGGGCCAACCTCATCTTACAGCCACTCTGCTCCCTTGGGTCTCCTGTGTCTAGTAGTTTCTGTCAAGAGCTGAGGAGTGATCAGCATGTGAACCAGCACTCAACTCAAAAACCCAAGAAAACATAAAATTCTCAAAACATCTTTTTATATCAAAATCTCCCTTCATTCTGAAGTGAAATTTTGCAGATACATGTTATTCCACAGCCTGTGATAAAAGTAAGAACAACTAAATAAGGAGAAAATTGAAAAGCCACATCTGGGGAGAGAACATTGATCATACTCAGTCCTTAATCCTACACCAAAACCATTATTCAGCCACTTCTTTCCATGTAATACCTGGGCTCCAGCACAGTTCACCACATAAAGTGTGTTCCTGTAGAGAAAATTTGATTTTTCACTCATTTCTGTTTACATGGAGGAGAATGTTTTCATGGAGAGAGAGGATTCACTTCTTTAGTCTCATATGAGAGTGCTTTTGCCATTTTTTTTCCCTGAGATTGGAACTTGTTATCATGGACATTTTCAAACATATATAGGAATGGAGAGAATAAGATAAATAATAAATAACTCATTGACCTGCATGAACCCATTACTCAGCTCAGTAAGTAAACTCCACCATTCTAAAATCATTCTGAAACAAATCCCAGAGAGCATGATAGTTCATTTGTAAACATTTCAGGATGTATTTAAAAAATTCAAAGTGTCTTACTCTGGATGCTGTAGAAGAGCAGAAATAGTGATATATATATAGTGTGTGTGTGTATATATATACACACACACACACACACTTCAAGGAAATGGTTCATGCAATTTTGGAGGCTGACAAGCCTCAAATTCATAGGTCAAGTGGCAGGCTGGAGATCTCTACTGGTTCATGGGATTGTAGGAGCTGGCAAATCCAAAATCTATAGGTCAGGTAGCAGGCTGGATACTTTTGCAGTCCCAGAAACTGGAGGTCAGGTGACAAGAAGAGCAAATAATATAATATGACACCCAATATTAACCATTACACAAAGAATCTTTAAAAATCTATAGTCTCAATACTATTAACAAACTTTGAAAATAATCATCATCAAGTATCCAATTAAGGTTCACTTTATCCTGATTTTTCTATGACTGATTTTCACAACTTGTTTGTTTGAATAGAGATTCAAATAAGGTCCACAATTGTAATGTCTTAAGAATCTTTCAATCTGTAGTTTCCTTTCTCTTCTCTTCTTTCTCTCTCTCTAATTAAAGAAGTCAGTCACTTCTGTAGAGCTTACCACCTTCTGGACTTTGCACATCACATATGGAGACAGTGATTTTGCTAACAGGTTTCCTATCCCCTATGCTGTCTGTAAATTTGGTAGCTAAATCTGAAACTCCATCAGCTTCAGGAATAGATTTGTTTATTTATTTATTTTAGTCATGAGCCCTCATAGGTGATGCTGGGTACTTCTTTAAGAAAAAAAATATCCCAAGTTGTCTCTTTTCTGTTTTGTTAATGGCCATTGATGATCATTAATCAGGTGTAGTAAAATAATGACATTTTAATTCTAGCATTACTACCCCATTTATTAGCTGGAATATTTTCAGAGAGAGAAACTGCCTCATCAATTATTTTGTCATCCTGAGGTGCTGCTCATATAGAAAAGGCATGATAAATGCTTGATTCTGCCATTTTATTCACTTTTTTAAAAAGTAGATTATTTCTTTGAATTCTCCAAAGTTGTAAGCATTAGTTATTTATTGCTGGATCACAAATTATCACAAACAAAGCAGCTTAAAACAGCACACATTTATTATCTCACAGTCTCTGTGGGTCAGGATTCTAGGTTTGACTTAACTGGGTTTTCTGCTTAGCTGGTGTTTGGTCTGCAATCAAGATGTCAGACTGGACTCTGGTTTCATCTAGATGCTCAGCTGGGGAAGAATCTGTTTCCAGACTCACTCAGATTGTTGGCAGAATTCACTTTCTTTAGGCTCTAGGACTATTGGAGGAGCTCTGGTGGTGTAGTGCCTAAGGCATTTGACTGCTAACCAGAAGGTTGGTGGTTCAAACCTACCAGCCACTCCTCTGAAGGAAAGTTGGACAATCTACTTCCATAGTGATACTGCCTCGGAAACCCAAGGAGGGGTTGCTATGAGTCAGGTCCTACTTGACAGCAGTGAGGTGTTTTTTTTTTGGGGGGGGGGTAGGACTATAGAGGACTCCAGCTTCTTAAAATTTCTACAGATAGCCTGCAGTTCCTAGATATATGAACTCCCCTGTGCTGCTTTCTTCATCAACCAGCAAAGAGAGTCTCTAGAGCAAATCAATTTGCAAAATGGGGTCTCATACAATAAAACATAATCACACCAGTGACATCTTGTCACTCTTCCATATTATACAGTTTAGAAGCAAGCCCTAGGTCCTACTCACACCCATGAAGAGGAGATTATACAAGGGAGTGACCACCAGAAAGCAGGAGTGATCAGGGGGTGGGGTAACCCTAGGGTCTCTCCACAGCTGTGTCTAATAAGATTTTTTTAAAGTTTATTTTTAGCACTATTATAACTTACAGATTTAAATATTTTTCATGTATTCAATCCATGGTTACTTTTCGACTAAAGGATCATTTTTGTTACCCAAGGCTACCTTCCTCCTTTCACCTTACTCAGAAACATAGATTTTTGACCCTAAAACTTGCTGTCACCATCTCCCTCTAGGTAGCCACCTAAGCACAGAGGGTACCACTGTCAAATGATCTTTTCCTAGCCCAGGTCATGGCCACTTCTCTCAGAATCAATTGTGGGGCTAATTAAAAGGTAAATTTCCAAGGCCTAGCCCCAGAGATGCTGCTCTTATAGGACCAAGGATGGACTAAGACTCTGCTTCTCTGGGGAAACACCCAAATTGTTCTTATGTACACTAATACCTGAGAACCCCTGACATAACCCAATATTCTTCAATGAGAACATTCCAACAATATGCTGTATGAAGCTATGGAATAAATCTGACACTATTTTGTAGAATTTTGTAACTTTAATTCACCCAAGAGGATGTGATCATAGCTAGAATTTTTACATTAATTATCTAATTAATTTCTTCTTTACAAAGACAATTACAGTAAAGCAAAATCAGTTTACTATGAAACATTCTCTAGAGAAATGTGTTAGTTATTACCTATTAGATTTCTTTCATGCATAAGAAAAGACCTACTGTAAACAGAAGTATGCACATTGCTTTTTTGTTAAACCTCTGAGCTGAATTCCACTAATAGAGAAAAAAATTTCAATGCAGTGTAGTCATTTTACAAAAGAACATGACAAAACCAGAATGAGCAATCCAACAGAGAAGAACTACTGTTGGTGATCAAGATGTGCCCAGGCTAAGAATTCTAGATCCATTCGCCTTTGTCCGGATGTAGAGGTTTGTAGATACAGGCTTGGTCCCGTTACTCCTTTGAAGGTTGCATATAAGGTCTAATCATCTTAGTTCAGACAGTGTTGTAACAGGACATTTCTGATCATGTGTGGTATGCGTTTCCAGGCACCAAAAAATAACCTTAGCAAATTTTTACAGGCCAATTTTTCTCTTCCCTCAAGGCACCAATCTTCTTGTTTGCAAAAATATTTCTAAAACAATGCTTTTTCAGAAGGTCGTTAAATCACTGAGAAGTCACAAGCCAAGGGGACTTCCAGAAGGGAAATAAAATCATCGGATCAGCAGTGGGTGACAAGATAGTGCATTGCAGAAGGTGCCACCTGAAGCTCACTACTCAGGCCAGTTAGGCCAAAGTCAGGTCATCGGTGTATTTTATCTTAGGAGCTCTTCTGATCACTGGACTCTCCTATGCATTCTCTTCTAATGTTCGGTCCCCCACAATCCCTATCCTATTTCTGTCTCTGACATGTTTGGAATATAGAGCAAGAGTATAAAGAAATGCCAATATACAGTATATTTAACTACTCAAAATTCTTAAGTCGAACTAACAAACTTAAATAAAGTATGATTTATCTTTCTGTCTTCATGAACACACCTTCATAATGACCCAGAAGATGAAGTTTTAATTTAGGATTCTGGACCTCCTCCAAGTTCAGGATGGAACAGGGGCTGCATGGGAGAGCTTCTCTTGCCCTGGCACACAGCCTGACTCTTTGCTCTTCCACTCAGATCTTTCCTGTGCCTCAGAGGCTCTGTGTGCATGTATCTGGACAGTTCTATCTGCCTACATGTCCAGAATCTGTCAAGAAACACCCCACAAACTGCCATGATCACATCATATACAAAAAGTAATTGAAAATGGACCAGCAACCTAAATGTAAGATCCAAAGTCATAAAAATTTTAGAGCAAAAGAGAGGGCTAATACTTCAAGACCTAGTATTTGACAATGGAGTTTTACCTATGACACCAAAAGCATAAGGAACAGAAGACAGAATACAAAAACTGGGCTTCATCAAAATTAAAAATGTTTGTTCATCAAAGGACTTTAACAACAAAATGAAGAAACAACCTAAAGAATGGGATAAAATGTTTGCAAATTATACACTTATCAAGATTTAATATCCAGAATATACAAAGAACTCCTATAACATAACAACTGAAAATCAAACAACCCAATCAAAAAATGGACAAAAGACAAGAATAGACATTTCACCAAGGAAGATATAAAAATGGCCAGGAAAAACATGAAAAGATGCTCAACACCATTATCCATTATTATTATCTGTTATCAATTGTTGTTGTTGTTGTTGTTATGTACCATTGAGTCAGATCTGACTCATAGTGACCCCTCCTTGGGTTTCCAAAGCAGTATCACTATGGAAGTTGATTGCCCCATCTTCCTTTCGAGGAGTGGCTGGTGGGTTTGAACTGCCAGCCTTTTGGTTAGCAGTCAAGTGCCTTAGGCACTATGCTACCACATGAAAATCAAAATCATAATGAGATACCACTTCACCCCCACTAGAAGATAAAAAACAAAACAAAACAAAAAAGCAGAAAACAACAAATGTTGGTTAGAATGTTGAGAAATTAGAACCAAATTCATTGCTGGTGGGAATGGAAAATGGTACACCTACTGTGGAAAACAATTTGGCAGTTCCTCAAAAAGCTAAACATAGAACCACCATAACCAAAGATCTAAATCAAACTGATAGTTAGATTCTCGGTGTCCCATAGGCTTTCCAAGGCCATAAAGCTTTATGGGGGCAGACTGTGACATCTTTCTCCTGCAAAACAGCTGATGGGTTTGGACTGCCAACCTTTTGGTTAGTAGCCAAGTGCTTATCCACTGCACCACCAGGGCTCCTTAGAACTACCATAAGACCCAGTAATTTCACTCCTAGGTATAGACTTGAAAGTGAGGCTCAAACAGATACTTGTTCATCAGTGTTCATTGCAGCATTAGTCACAATATGCAAATGGTAAAAACAACTGAAATGTCCCTCAATAGATGAATGCATGAACAAATGTGTTATATCCATATAATTCCACCATAAAGAGAAATGAATTTATGGTACACAGATAAACCTTGAAAACATTATTATGACTGAAATAACCTGAAACTAAACCCTCTGCCATTGAGTAGATTCTAACTCAAAGCAACGCCTACTGGGTTTCCAAGGCTATAAATATTTATAGAAGCAGACTGCTTCATCTTTCTCAGGCTGAGTGGCTGGTGGGTTGGAACCACTGATCTTTTGGTTAGCAGCCAAATGCCCAAGCCATGGCACTACTAGCATTCCTTCAAGTGAAATAAGTTAGACACAAAAGGACAAATGTTTTAAAAAAGTAACAAAAAAATGATGAGTGTTTTATGATTCCAGTTATAAGAAATATTTAAATGGGAAACATTTCTTCTATGAATTGCATTGCATTGAAGAAAAAGCTTATTAGTGACTACCAGGGGCAGATGGAAAAAGAGTCTTAAGAAGACTTAAAATTCTTGAAATGCTTAATAAGTCCTGAGTTTCTGTTAAGGGTGATGAAAAAACTGGAAATGAATAGTGGTGATGGTTGCACAACGTTGTTGTTGTTATGTGCCCTCGAGTCAGCCACAACTCATAGCAACCCCTCCTTGGGTTTCTGAGGCAGTATCACTATGGAAGTAGATTGTCCAACCTTCCTTCTGAGGAATGGCTGGTGGGTTTGGACCGCCAGCCTTCTGGTTAGCAGTCAAGTGCCTTAGACACTATGCTACCAGAGCTCCTTTGCACAACATAGTGAATGTAATTAATATCACTGAACAGTACACATAAAAAATGTTGAAATAGTGATTTTTTTGTGATATATATTTTTACCACAATTGAAAACTAAAAGTAGGGGTGGAATCTTGCCTTAGTTTCCTATGGATGCTGTAAAAAAATACCACAAATTGGATGACTTATTAGAATAGAATTTATTCTGTCACACTTCTAGAGGCTAGGAATCTGAAATTAGGGTCTCAGATGTGACTCTCTTCTAGCTTCTGGTGATGGCCAGAGATTCTTAGCATTCCTTGGTTTGTAGATCACTCCAATCTCTGCCTCAGTGGTTACATGACGATTTTTCTCTCTGTACTTCTTCTCTTTTATAAGGCCACCACTCATATTGGATCAGGATCTAGTCTAAAATACCACCACTCTGTTATGCCTGATAACAAATAATATCTTCAAAAACCCCATTTCCAACCAAGGTCACATTCAGAGGTACCAGGGGTTGAGACTTCAGCACATCATTTTCAGGGACACAATTCATTCTATAGCATGTTTCCATGGGCAGAGAGGGAAAGTAGGAACTGAAGAGAATGTTCTGTGCCTGTCCTGGGTATCCCTCACTTATTAAAAATGGAGGGCTGGGAGAGTAGAACCAGGGAAGATCTCCTAGGCTTCTTTTTCCCCAGGATTGGGGCCACACTTGCAGATGAAGTCCCCATAACTGCCTTGACGGTTTTAGTTTTCTGAAGAAAACAAGCACACACATGGACAGCTTTCCAGTCCAAAGCCAGGAGCCGAGAACTGTTAGTGCCCTGGTACTTTTGGCAAACTTCATGGCCTGGCAAGGTGCACTCCAGCACCAGAGAATGCCCTCAGGCAGAGAAGTGCAAGCCCTTGTAATCAGTTAGCCTTTGAGCTGATTGCCATATGTGTGGGGATGTGGTCAAGTCAGGAGACACACCAGCTGGGCAACATCTACTACCCTATTGAATTTTAACCAAGAACTGGCAATCTTAGAAGGAAGTTCACCTTCTAAAACAGGAGACATGTGAATGTTCAGAGAACCCATTAGTATGTCATTGTAACTGTTTTCTCATCCCTGTGTGGAGTTCTAGGTGGTGCAGATGGCTAATGCACTTGACTGCTAACCAAAAGGCTGGTGGTTCAAGTCCATTAGTGCCTCCAAAGAAAGGCCTGGCAATGCACTTCTGAAAAATCATCCCTTGAAAATCACTGGAGCACAGTTCTACTCTGTCATACGTGGGTCCACCACAAGTTGGAGCTGACTCCAAAGCAACAGGTTTAACCAAGATACAATAGTTGGAGATGGGGTGAGGGCTCGATAAGGGGTAAGGAATGCCCTCTTCCCCATAACATTCTTCTGAGTTCAGCTCTAACATACTGTAAAGAACACAAGGTATGCAAGCTATATTTCCATTCACTTCATTGTTGGCCACATGCTGTGGCAGTAAAACCCTGACACTATCTGGACCTCGCTTTTCTAACCAAAGGTAAGAGGAAAATAACTATTGAATATGATTGTTAAGGGGTTCAAGGAGATACATGGAAGATATAAGGGTTTTGTTTTTTTTTTTGCCTCCTTTCATACAAAGATCAGACTCAAGAAAGCCAGTCTCTCTGGACCATGTCACTCTCCCCACTTCACTTCTCCGATGTTTCCCTGCCTATACCTGTTGCTAAAGCTCAGTGAAGATAGCAGCCTGAATCCCAGGGAGTGTGGGAGTGGTGTTTGGGAAAAAAAAAAAAAAAAAATTAGGAGTTGTAATAGGCCAAACAATGGCTCCTCCCAAAGACAGCTTCATCCTAATTCTCTTTACCTGTGAATACATTATGTTCCATGGAAATAAGAATTAAAATTGTGGGTGGAATTAAGGTTATTAATCATCTTATTTTTAGATGGGGAGATTATTCTGGATTATGTTGGTGGGCTTCATGTACAGGATCATTATAAATTAGAGTAGGAGGCAGATGAGTCAGTCAGAGTGATGCAATGTGAGAAAGACTTGACCTGCCATTGCTGACTTTGAAGATGGGGGTGGCTATGAGACAAGGAAACTGTGCAAATCTAAAAGCTGGAAAAGACAAGGGTATGGATTCTCCCTGGAACACCCAGGAGGTGTGCAGCCCTGCTGATCTGACACCTTGATTTTATCCCATTGAGACCATGTCAGATTTATGACCTCTAGAAGCATATGATCATGTCAATTAAAACCACTGATTATTTGGTTATTTGTACAGCAGCAATAGAAAACAAATATAGCACAAAAAGACAGGCATATCCATCTACACTTCTTTCCTAATTCCTCTAGAAACAACATGGAAAATGAGCATTAGAACCCTTAATCTTTAAAGAAACTAAATCATACAGAACCCTGAACCACAATTTTCAGAGATTAAATCAGTAGTTATGAAATTCAATTAAAAAAAAA
>NW_006921856.1:4570468-4587007 GCF_000298275.1 Orycteropus afer afer | reverse complement strand
ATATATATATATAAAGGATCATGGCTACAACTAAACAGCCTGGATGTGATCCAGCTTATGTTGTTTATATGTGTGTATAGATGCATGTGTAGATCCAGCTTATCTGTAAGTATCCATGTGTAGATGCATAAACAGATTATAAACGGAAGGTAACCAAATTATTAATGGTGACTTTCTCAGACTGATGAAATGTTGGGCAATATTACTTTGTTCCTTATGCTTGTTTTACATTGTTTATATTTTTGAGATACTAAGTAAAATACAATAAAACTATTTTCATAACAAGGTAATAAAAGCAGATGTACAAAACCAAAATCAGAAATGAAAACAAGGAACTAACAAAGGGAACTGAAGAAAATGCTATTCTAGAAATATATACAGTGCATGTGTTGTTCCTTATCTAGAAAAAGATAATTCTGATCTCGGAAGAAATAGAATATCTAAATAGACCGGCTACCATGGAACAATGGAGAATGTTACTAAAGGTCTGAACCCTCCCTTTAGGTCTGGATAATTTCTTTGAAATTCTACTAAACTTTCAAGTTTAAGTAACAGATCATTCCAGTACCTTTTAACAATTCTAGAGCAATAAAAGAGCTTCATATTTATTTTTATTTATCACATATGATATTAAGTCCTGAGAAAACACGAAAAGAGAACAATAAACTAATCTCCCATATAATTAATGATGGAAATGTCATAAGTGAATTTTTAGCAAATACAATGCATTGTTGTTGTTGTGTGCCCTGGAGTTGGACCCGACTTATAGTGACCCCTCCTTGGGTTTCTGAGGCAGTATCACTATGGAAGTAGATCGCCCAACCTTCCTTCCAAGGAGTGGCTGGTGGATTTGAACCGCCAGCCTTCTGGTTAGCAGTCAAGTGCCTTAGGCACTATGCTACCAGAGCTCCCAAAATACAACCCAGGAACATGTTAAAGAAATAATGAACCCCTTACCAAGTAAGGTTTATCCTAAAAATGAAAGTATGGTCACATCAGGAAGTCTGACCATTAGTATGATTTTCTATAATTCAACTTTAGTTGGGTTCCCCAGGGGCAGAACCTGAGACGGGCATTGTCATGTTTTGATTTATTAAGGGTGCACTGCAGCAGAAACCTTTCGGAGAGACAGGAGCAGGTAGGGGAGGAAAGAAGCTGACAGACTGGAGGGTTCAGGTGGAGTCTAGCTTTGGCCTGTTTCCACAGGGATATCTGGAGTGGGCATTGGAAACCATGGTTTCCATTCCACCTTGAAAGCCACAGACTGGCTTTCTATAGCCATCACAGACCACATTGTCTATGGGCACTCCACACCTGTGAGTTGACCCTGAGAGGGGTCTGGAGTAGAAGACTCCCACAACATCTCTTACCAAGTCAGAGGGGAAAAAGACACACACTCATTTCCATAGAGGACAAAAGGTGCTTGAGAGAATCCAACATATTTCTGATTTTAAAAATCAATTCAATAGGAGTAGATATTTGATTCCACAATGTAATAAAACTTATGATAAAAATGCATGCTTAATGGTGAAATCAATGTTGTTGTTGTTATGTGCCACTGAGTCGGACCGACTCATAGCGACCCCTCCTTGAGTTTCCGAGGCAGTATCACTACGGAAGTAGATTGCCCAAATGGGAGCTCTGGTAGCATAGTGGCTAAGACACTTGCCTGCTAACCAGACGGCTGGCGGTTCAAACCCACCAGCCACTCCTCGGAAGGAAGGTTGGGCAATCCTACTTCCGTAGTGATATTGCCTCGGAAACCTGAGGAGGGGTTGCTATGAGTCAGGTTTGACTCGAGGGCAAATAGCAACAACAACAACAATGGTGAAATACTAGGAATATTCCCATAAAACCTGCAAACAAGAATGTCAAACAATTCTACATCATTTAACATATTTTTAAGCTCTATCTTATGTAATTAACCAGAGGAGAAATACTGAATTAAAAAAGGTAACCAAACCCAAACCACTGTCATTGAGTCAATTCCACCTCATAGAAACCCCCATTAGGTTTCCAAGCCTGTAAATTTTTGTAGAAACAGATTGCCTCATACTTCTTCTGTGGAGTGCCTGGTGGGTTTGAACCTTTGATTTAAAAAAAAAAAAAAATGTAACAGAGAGGTATAATTACCATGTTTTGTAGACAAACTCATAGACAAATTCTTCTATATATGGAGGAACAAAGAGGATCCATTGAAAAATGGGTAGAAACAATGAGCAAATCCTGTCAGGTGCCTGATTACAAATGTAAATTTGCAAAAATCAGTCCCTTTCCATTATAAAAACTGTAACCTGTGAGAAAAAAAAGATAGAAGAAAAGATTTCATCTATTATAGCAATAAAAAAGATTTTTAAAACACCAAGAAATAAACAAAGTGCACATTTCCTGTGACAAAAACTTAAAACACTAAACAGAAAAAAATATGACTACTTCAAAAGATAGTCTCCATTCTTGGACTGAAAACTCAACATTATAAAACTTAAAACCCTTCTCACATTAATCTATATGTTTATGTAGCTTAAATATAACAGAAAGATAATTTGTTTTTAACTATTTGCACTTATTTTTATCTGTGGGAAGTTCTTATGGGAAATTTCTTACAAAAAGGAATATCAAGGTAAAAGAGTAATCAGGAAAATTCAGATAAAGAAGAGTGGTGACAGGGGAGTAACCAATTGCTATAGAGTTGACTTCAACTCATGGTGACCCAATGTACGTCAGAGTAAAACTGTATCCCATAGGGTTTTCAATGGCTGATTTTTCAAAAGTAGATCACCAGGCCTTCCTTCCAAGGTGCCTCTGGGTAAATTCAAACCTCCAACCTTCTCTTAGTAGCACAGCACTAAGCATAGTAGCAGAGCACTTAGCCCTTGGTGCCACCCATGGACTCTGATAGGGGAGTAGTCCTCACTCATATTAAAACTTTATAACTTATAGACGTTTAAGCAGCTTAGTATTTTGGTGTATGTGCAGATAGACAGGCCAATGGAAAAGAGTCAAATACAGAAACAGACTCGAATCATCTCAGAACTTAGTTTATAATAAAGATGATGTTTAAAATAAAAACAGCAAGGTTTAGTCATTAAACAAAGTTAGGCAACTTGACAACTGTCTGGAGTAAAATTAACCTGGGTCCCTATCTCATTCATGAAATCAAAATATACTCCAGGTATAACAAAATATTTAAATTAAAAAAAGTAAGACTACTAGAAGAAAACATGAAAGCATGTATTTTTTCATGGGTGTGAGAAAAGAAAGCCTGGTCTAAGCAAGACACAAATTCAAAAGATATATAGGACATGTACAATACAATTAATTAGATAAAAATTGGAATTTTCTGAAAATAAAAAATACCATAAATAAAATCAAACGACAAATAACAAATTGAAAAAAATCACACATATGCAAACACACACACCTCACAAAGGGCTAACTTTATAGATATATATTACATTTTAACAAGAAAAATACCAAAATTCTCTCCAAAAAAGCAGTTTTTAGTAGTTTAGTTAAAGCAGTAATACTACAGCTCCATCACTGAAGGCAGACTTGAAAAAACAAAAGAGTCCAAGCTGGAGATGCTGATAAGGGACAATCTTCAAGATGTATTGCTATATACAGGCAGGACAGGGCTGGGCATATGTTTATATTTGAAGACAAACCATGGAAGGGGAGCCTCTAAGAGGAAGCCTGGGGCTTTGGTGGGGGAGGGAGAACTAGTTTTTATTGTCTCATAAAGTACAGCTCAGGTTGTAAATTGTATACACATGTTAGTATTTAATTTTAAAAACTATGTATTTATTAAGAAAGGGTGTGGGAAATGCATGGCCACCACCAGCTGCTACAAGAAGCAATCAGGAGTCCACACAAGGAAGGAAAAGCAGCCCCTGGAGAAAGCCCTTGTGAGCATGAGGGGCTGATGGGGAGGCCCAGACAAAACAGACTTTGACCACTGGCTGGCGCCTCTGGGAAAGTCCTTCAGATCTCTTTATCTTTCTAGCCCCACCAAAGTGAGCTCACAGGAAACCAAGCCATTTGTTCCTCTATGAGGTGCTGGGCAGGGGATCACTTCTAGAAAGTGCTGTGATTCGTATTAGAATGCCTGGCTTCTCAAGTCACAGGGAGAGTGGGTACATTTTATGATGGAGAGAAAATATCAGGAGAAGCTACATATCCAGGTGAAACTCAGTGAGTTAGCTGTGTCCTAGGCTGAGAAGAAGCAGGGCAGAAGATGCTTATCCTGATTGTTTACTCAGGATGCTTGTGGTTTGTGTCCCAGGCTCTGCTACCAACCAGCAACTGTGTAACGAAGGCCCTTGGCCACATTGGAGCTAGTTTTGAACTTAAATGAAAGGAATGTAACTAAGTGTACCTCCATCTACCTCATTTCTAATCCCAAGTTCCATCAAGGTTACATGAAAGAAGCCAGACAATAAGAGACTATCTGTTGTGTGGTGCCATTTGTATACAAGAACCCAAAAAGACCAATTATGCAATCAGAGTCAGGATAGGGTCACCATGGGGGAAAACCTTGTTTTGAAGTCACATGGGATTCTGTTTCTTGACTTGGAGTTCAATTACTGAACATTCATAGAGCTGCCAAACTGTAGTGTGTGTGTGTTCCTTTTTATAGTTTAGTTATATATCTGTAAAGGGTAAGAAAAAGGACACAAAAGAAGTTACCTATTCTTACTGTCCAAGAAATCATCCATTCCATCCCCACCTACCATCCCATGTTCACCCCACATCCTTCCAGGGAGCTTGGCATCATTTATGGAAAAAACAAAGCAGTGCTGATGTCAGATGCTTTCTTTGTTATTGTAGCTCGCCTTTACTAATTTTTGTTCTTGCCTTAAAAGTACTCCTTTTTTTTTTCTTTTTTCTTTTTTTTTTTAACTTCCTTCCTGGTAAGTGAGTCACTTCCCAAAGTCTTTGTCTACTATAGCTAAGTAACTTAGTACCCAAGATGGTGTGTGAGTTTTGCTATTTTTTTTTTTTCCTCCAGGAACTTCCACCCAGATGTGGACATGATCTGGGCAGATGTTTTTATAGAAAATACAATTGAAAACACTGATTAGATTTTGCAGTAAAGTAAAGCTCTAGATATGATCACTTTTCCAGAACCCCTCAGGTAGATAAAGTGTTGTATAGTGATGAGAGATCACTAAGAATCCTATAAACCGGGGTGCTTTTCAAACTTCCATTGTTCACCACATCACTGAGTAAGGGGTGCTGCTCTTCAAGGGCAGGACAAGAAGAGACACTGTTTCTTGCCCTTTTGTTGTTGTTGTTATGTACCATCAAGTCGGACCCGACTCATAGCGAACCCTCCTTGGGTTTCCAAGGTGGTATCACTATGGAAGTAGATTGGCTAACCTGCCTTCTGAGAGGAGTGGCTGGTGGGTTTGAACCACCAGTCTTTTGGTTATCAGTCAAATGCCTTAGGCACTACACCACCAGAGCTCCCAATATAGGGTATAGTTGGGTTATATTGCCTCTGTAGTGCATTTACCTTTAGTAGAGCTGTTTGGAGACTACATCTGCAGAGGAGTGGTGGTTGTATTGAGAATTTAGGGGTCTTTCCATAATAACAGGGGCAATGCTCAGTGGTGCTCAGAGCCCTGTTTAATGACTCCCTACACCTCCTCTGCACAAGGTTAATCCCATCCTTTCCAAGGACCTGTCACTCTGGTCCTACTGAGACTATAGCCCCACAGGACTGTGAGGACAAACACAGGCTGTGGGTGGTGAGAATTGGGGTGAATGCTGGCCAGCTCATCTGGGAACAGTTGGCTTCTCTGCAACTAACACATGGAGTGACTTCTGTCTTGTCAATATGCAATGTATAAATAAACTTGTGACCCAGATACTGTTCCATTTTGTTTTGTTCTAATGTAACTTATTGACATAATTGTAGATTTACATGCAGTTGCAATAAAGAATACAAAGTCTAGTGTCCCTTTACCCAATTTCTCCCAAGAATCACATCTTGCAGAACTATAATACAATATCACAACCAGCATATCAACATGAATGTTGTTGTTGTTGTTATGTGCCGTCGAGTCAAACCCGACTCATAGCGACCCCTCCTTGGGTTTCCAAGGCAGTATCACTACGGAAGTAGGATTGACCAACCTTCCTTCCGAGGAGTGGCTGGGGGGTTAGAACCGCCAGCCGTCTGGTTAGCAGGCAAGTGTCTTAGCCACTATGCTACCAAAATAGAGTCACAATAAAGAACACTGAACATTTCCATCACAAGGATCTTATGTTGCTCTCACTTATACTTAATTCCCTCTGGTGTCCATCTCCCTTAACCATTGGTAACCACTAATCCTTTATCTTTTCTATGATCTTGTAATTTCAAGAATGTTATATAAATGGAATCACACAGTAAATGACTTTTTGCAACTGAATTTTCCCTATTAGCATAATCTCTGAAAATTTATACAGGTTGTTGAACACATAATAGTTTGTTCTTTGTTCTTTTTCAGTGGTGAACAGTATCCAAAACATCTACCCATTGGATTGTTTCCAGTTTTGGGAGATTATGAATAATGCTGCTACAGACATTTGTGTGCAGGATTTTATGTGTACACTATTTTTACTTCTGAGTCTCAGAGGAGTCTGTGGTCCAGGGAAGAATGAGGACCTTCATGGCCATCTTTGTGGGCCTATGGACCACCAGGTCAGAGTGGAGAACAAAGCATCTTTAATGGATGCTTACCTGGACTCACCTGGATGCAGAGAACATGCCCTCACCCCAGTCTCAGTAGAACTGCCACACTTTTGTGCTGGAGGCATGATCTTGGATTAGGCACCCCAACCTGGAAAGGACCACTGTTGCTATTCTCAAAGTATGTTCTGGAAGGACCTTCCCGTAGGCTTGTGGGAGAATTAAGGGAGATCAGTGGGGAAAGTCCTTTGGGAATGCCAGGTCATCTTGGTCAGCTCTTGGCTGTGTAGACCACAGTGTACTTGGCTCCCAGCCTGGGGACCCTGCTCCCATAGTGCACACATTTACGCAAATACAAAGGGATGCAACACAGGGGCTGCTCTCTCTGTGGGTAGGACAAGCTCTATCCACTGAGTGGGCTGGGGAGTTAGAATGTTCCAGGCCTGTGCTGGTCTGGATTTAGGAAACTGAAAATATCATTGAAGATCATGAAATGAGAAACACCACTTAAAGTTCAAATCATTTAGGAAAGCTTCCCTCCTGCCCACTGATCTGAAATTAGGGTTTAAGATCCTGGAGTCTGTGGCAGAGTGCCTCTGCATTTGTGATCTCATTTATGGTAGCTCTGTGCATGGTGGCAGGCAGGTCAGTGCAGCTGGGGTGCCTTATTGCGAATGGATAAGCAGCGATCAGACATGAGCAACGCTTGGCAGAGAAATGGTAGTGCCTGGACCCTTGGGAGTCCACACATACACTGGTACTTTGAGTAATGGAACCAGCAAGGATCTGTAGGACCTCAGAAGCAGTGTTTAGGAGGGAACATAGTGAATGTTCATGCTAGTCAGCTCTTTACTTCTCCTTTTTCACGTTGGATACCAGTACTGCTCTAACATCTCTGTTCATAGAGTGACCTGGGACAGATTGTTGTTGTTAGGTGCTGCTGAGTCTGCTGTGACTCATAATGACACTATGTACAACAGAATGAAACATTGCTGGCTCCCACGTCATCCTCACAATCTTTGCTAAACATGAGTACATCATTGCAGCCATTGCATCAATCCATCTTATTGAGGGTCTTCTCCTTTTTCACTGACCTTTCACTTTACCAAGCATGATATCTTGGGGAAGACAGTGAGTTGTAAAAGAACCCAGTCTAGGCTGTATCACAGCAATCCTGACTTCCTTGCTGTGGGCTGGGACTGGGCATCATAGTTGTTCAAGTTCTCTGTGTGAATCTTGTGTGTGGCTGGGAATAAACATCTCTGTCTGGAAAAACTGTGGGAGCCAGGGAGAACTGAGATTTGTGGGTTTTTGGATTCAATGGCAGCTTTGGGCATGCATTTTATTTCTACACCTCCTTCCTGCTTTGGGAGATGCCAAGCACCACACATCATGGAGACTCTAGAACAAATGGGAGTATTTTAAAAGTTGATGAGGGAAATCTGGTGAAGATGGCAGCTTAGATAAATGAATCTTAACGTCCTCCTACAACAGACTCCAGAAGCTAAGTTTAATGGATACAAACAATAACCCTGGATTCCTGAATATCAAGAAGGTTGAAGATTAGACTAAACATTTATTGTAAGAGAGTTATAACAAAATTAGTAGGAAAATGGAGATTCTCAAAGAATGCATGCCTGGCCAGCTGGCCCAGCATAGCATAGCCTTTTCAAGACAGTAGCAAAGAACCTCCCCAAGCAGGATCCCAGTAGGACAACTTTATGAAAATACTCCTGGAGGCAGAGATACTGAATAAATAAACCTGGAATGAAACTTGGCAAGAAGGCCATATGGTGGTCCAGACTAGCCTGAGAATGAGACACAAGGGAGTTTCATAGATTTGAAACTAGGGAAACACAGGTAAGTGCCATTGAAACAAAGTGAGGGTGATTCAAATTGTTGGAGTCTCAGGACAGGGGATTGATAAGACAAGAAGTGTGTTTCTGTGGATGGACAAGAATAAGTAAAAGAAGGTGGACAAGAGCTTCGGTCCCTGGCAAATTCAGAGAAGAGAAGGACCTAGAAACTAGTGACAGGTCTTCCTATTAGCAGGAATGCAAGTCTATTTGGGCAGGAGACATTCACTGGATAGTGAAAGAGCAGAGTAATGATCAGTAGTTTCTCCCTTGATAAGCCTCATGCCAGTCCTCATTCTTCCATTTGAGCAGTGCCTTCCCCATCACACAAAGGGAGAAGCATCCTCAGAGACCCACTCACAACTCTAATAGCCTATTGCTTCTCTCACCTAGCCCATGCAGTGAGGAGATCTGGAGATGCACCTATCACTACCTTTACCCAAAATGTCCAGCAAGGGGTCCCAGAGACACACCCCCTATTCCTTCCATATGGCCTGTGCAGCAAAAGGCACTAAAGAACTGTCCCTCACCTAGCCTGCTTGGTGAGGAGGCCCAGAAACATGCACAAAGTTCCCCCACCTGGCCTAAGCCTTCTACATGTTCCACCTGGTCTACATGGTGAAAAGAGGTGTCCCTCTCTACACATCACTCACTCCACCATATCTGAGCCAACCATTCATTCTGCCTTGCCTGTAAGGAAGACACACCTAGTGAGTTATCTACAATATGCCCCTCTCATACTTCACCTATCCCTTCAGGTCACCCAAGTATACATGGAGATCCCAAGCAGTCCTCTCATCACTAGGACATCAGTCTATACCTAGAGAGAGAGTCTGCCTCTCTTGTTAGAGTTGTACTGCCTCCTTTAGTCTGGGAAGACAACACATCTTGTTCTTCAGAGAGTTAACTAATATCACATTCCAACACAGAAGGACGATACAGCCTACAGAAGCTGTGGAGAGATCCTAACTACCCAATATCTGGAGCCACAACAGGGAAGGGTTCTGCTCACACACCTCCATGCAGTTCTATAAAAGAAAACATACAAGCACAATGACAGAGGATTTCCATGCATAGTGACCCATCAAATCCACCAGTGAGAAAAAATTACTCGCAACCAAGTAACAGAATAATAGTCATGCACAGACCAACAGTACAACAACCAAAACCAAACTCACTGCCATTGAGTCAATTTCAACTCACAGTGACCTCCTTTGGGCTTCTGAGATGGTAAATCTTTATGGAAGTAGATTTCCCAGTCTTCCTTCCACAGATTGGCTGGTGGGTTTGAACCACCAGCATTCTGGTTAGCAGTTAAATGCCTTAGGCACTACACCATCAAAGCTTCTTCCCACTACAAAGCAACATCAATTAAAACAATACAAAGAAAGGCAGGTCATATAAAGAGAAAGGGAAAAAGCTAAGCTCCAGATAGATCAAAACAAAAACCAGACAGTACAAAAAAGACAAACATATAATTAATAAAGAAATATATAAACAAATAAAATAGAACCTTAATATCTTGAAGACAGTAGTCAATTACAAATAATATGGAGAAACAAGATAAGATGGCTCAAGAAAATGATAAAAATAAAGGAACAAAATGCTTTTCTGAGGAAGAACTGATAATAGAAGTACCTGACAAGGAGTTCAAAAGACTCACATAAGCCTCCTCAAAGAGATGAAAAAAAGAGAAAGAAAACAAAACAAAACAAAACAAAAAAACTTAGAATAATTCAGGAAAATGGTACAAGAACAAAAAGACAAACTCAATAGAAAAACAGAAGTGATGCAAAACAACAACTAGAAATTCAGAAGCTTAACAATAAAATATCGGAAATAAACAACTCAAAGGAAGGACACAGAAGTAGAATTGAATCAATGACAGAAAGAATCAGTGAAATAGAGGACAACATCCTTGATAATAATTAGTTTGAGTAACAATTAGGAAAAGAAAGATTGAAGGAAAATGAGGATAGTGTAATGGTTATGTGGGAAACTATCAAGAAGAATAATATACAGATATTAGTTATCGTAGAAAGAGCTCTCATAGTGCTGTGGTTAAGGCGTTGAGCTACTAACCAAAAGGTTGGCAGTTCAAACCCACCAGCCACTCCATGGGAGAAAGATGAGGCAGGCTGCTTCTGTGAAGTATTTCAGCCTTGGAAACCTTTTGAGGGCTGCTCTCAGTCAGAATCCACTCAATGACAATGGGTTAAAAGGGAAAGAGAGAAAAAAAAAAAAGTGTACAGAGAGAACTTTTGAAGAAATGGAAGAAAACTTCCAAATATCATGAAAGCTGAGATTTCCATCAAAGAACTCAATGAAACTCAAACAGAATAGATCCCAACAGAAATTCACCAAAATATACAATGACCAAAATTTCCATAACCAAATAGAAAAAAGAATTTTGAAAGCAGCTGATGAAAAGCAAAGTATCACTTTCAAAGTGGCTTCAATAAGATTAAACACTGATTTTCAATCAAAAAACATGAAGGCAAGAAAACAATGATATATATAATAAGACATGAACAAAAAGAACTACCAACCTAGAATCATAATCAGAAAAATTGTCCTTCAAAAATGAGGGCAAAATTAGACATTCTATGATAAGTAGACATTAAGGGAATTTATAATCACCAGCTGAGCTCTATAAGAAATATTAAAGGGAGTCCTTTGAATAAATAATAATAATAATAATAATAATAATGGCATCACAAAACAAACTGAGATAAAGACACACAACAACATCACCAATATACAAGACAAGTAACAACTTCACAAAAGTGAAAGAAAGCTATAAAATTGATTCCAGGAAACCAGAGATACAAAGTTGTAATTGATGACAAAAAGGGGAATGAATGGTATAGTTATAGAACTTCCAGATGGAGAGGAAATGAAGGAGAATTCAAGATATATCAGACTGTTTTAAATATAGGATGATAATGTAAACTTTAGGGTAACCACAAAGAAACTTAATAAATCTACTTCCCGAAAAAGAAGAAAATAAAGAATCCCAGTCAATGCAAAAATAACAACCAAAAAAATCTATCTACAAATAGAACTCAGAACAAAAGATGGAAAATAAACCATTAACATGATAAAATAGTATAACAAAATGCCAGCAATAAATTTTTACCCATCAATAATTACACAAAATGCAAATGGATTAAATACACTAGATAAGAGACAGGGATTGGGATTGACAGAATGGGTTAAACAAAATAATAATAACTCATCAACATGTTGTGTAAAGAAATACATCTTAAAAACAAAGACATAAATAAGTTAAAAATCAAAGAATGAAAAAATATATACTAAGCAAATAGTAACCAGAAGAAAACAGGTATGGCAATACTAATATCTGATGAAATAGACTTTAAGTCAAAATCCATTGTAAGAGACAAAGAAGGACATTATACAATGATTAAAGAGTCATTTCACCAAGAAGACATCACAACTGTAAATATTTATGTACCCCATGTCACAAATCTAAAATTTATAAAACAAATTCTAACAGAATTAAAGAGAGAAATAGATCTGCAGTAGTAGGAGGCATTTTTAAAATATGATTTTGGAATATGAAGAAAACAACTACAAAGAAAATCAATAAACATACAAAATATCTAAATAACAACTATTAACCAATTGGATCTCACAGACAAAAATAGAACACACCATTGAACAGCATTATAATGCACAGTCTTCTCAAATGCACATGGAACATTCTCTGGAGTAAACTATATTTTAGGCCAAAAAATGAGCCTCAAAAATTTTAAAGAGATTGAAATTATATAGGCTATCTTATTTGATCATAAAGGTATGAAATTAGAATCAATAATAGGAAGAAAAAGGAAAATAAGTTAAATACATAAAAATAAACTCTCTTAGATCTCTAGTGCTGCTATAATGGACATACCACAACTGGATGGCTTTAACAAACAGGAATTTATTCTTTTAAAGTTTAAGAGGCTAGAAGTTTGAATTCAAAGTGCCAGCTGTAGGGTCTGGCTGTTGATACTGGGCTTCAGCTCTGCCTCTTGTTCCAGGCTCATAGGAACTGGAGGCTTCTCTGGACTCATGTAGCTACTGAGGCTGACAAACCCAAGATTGTCAGGTAAAATGGCACAATCCTAACATCAGCAGGCTGGTTCAAGCCCAGAAAATGGAGATGAAGACTTGGCCAATTGCAGGATACAAAATGTACCAAAAATCTAGAGACCTTTCTCAAAGTTTCTCCATATATATACTGGAAGCAGGCCATACCCCAAAAGCAACTATTTAGCTTCTCACATCAGATTACATTATGGAGGTTATTACACCACGTCAAATCTCATCACGGGGAATAATTACATTCAGCTGTCAAGCCACTCTAAATGATGGCCTTCCAAGTTGACATATAACAATAACTATCACACGCACACACACACACACACACAAAAAAAAAAAACTACCCAGAAGTATTGTCCAATGTAGTGCCAGAATATGAACTCATCAGGTAGGAAAGCATCCAAAACTGGGGAAGAACTGACTCTTCAGATTAGAGACGACCTTAATGATATGGATAGAGTAAAGCTTTTGGGACCTCCACTGACTGATGTAGCATGACTCAAAATGAGTAGAAACAGATGCAAACATCCATTAATAATTGGAACATGGAATGTACAAAGTATGAATCTAGGAAAATTGGAAGTTGTCAAAAATGAAATGGAACACATAAAGATCAATTTCGTAGTAAGGTGAAATGGGCTGGATTTGGCCATCTTGAATCAGACAACCATATGATCTACTATGCTGGGAAGGAATGACAAATTGAAGAAGAATGCTGTGGCTTTCATCATCACAAAGATTGTTTCAAAATCTGTCCTGAAGTACACTGTTGTCAGTGACAGGATAATATCCACATACCTACAAGGCAGAGCAGTTAATACTACTACTATTTAAATTTAGGAGCTCTGGTAGCATAGTGGCTAAAGTACTTGACTGCTAACCGGAAGGCTGGCAGTTCAAACCCACCAGACACTCCTTGGAAGGAAGATTGGGCAATCCTACTTCCATAGTGATACTGCCTCAGAAATCCAAGGAGGGGTCGCTATGAGTTGGGGCCGACTCGACGGCACATAACAACAACAACATTTAAATTTATGCACCAAACACTAAAGCCAAAGATGAGGAAATTGAAGATTTCTATCAACTTCCGCAGTCTGAAATTGACTGAACATACAATCAAGATGTGTTGATTATCACTGGTGATTGGGATGCAAAAATTGGAAACAAAGAAGAATTACTAGTAGATGGAAAATATGGCCTTGGTGATAGAAATAATGCTGGAGATCGCATAATAGAATTTTGCAAGACCAACAACTTATTCATTGCAAATACCTTTTATGAACAACATAAGTGACAACTATACACATAGACTTCACCAGAAGGAATACACAGGAGTCAGATTGACTACATCTGTGGCAAGAGGCGATGGAGAAGTTCAGTATCTTCAGCCAAATCAAGACCAGGAGCTGACTGAGGAACTGATCATCAACTGCTCATATGCACACTCCAGTTGAAGTTGAAGACAAAACAAGTTCACGAGAGCCAAAATAACCTTGATAATATCACTCCTGTATTTACAGACTTTCTAAAGAATAGGTTTAATGCATTGAACACTAATGATGGAAAACCAGAGACATTGTGCAACCACTGAGACTATGGCCCCTAGCTGCCTTCAGGTCTAGAATTGAAAACATCCATAAAGAAAGCAGGGGTCATTAAAAATGACCTGAAATTAGAAAACCAAAGGGGAAGAACATGCTCAGCATTTCTCAAGGTGAAAAAACTGAAAAAAGAAAATTAAACCTTGAGCTGCAATATTGAAAGATTCTATACCAAATTATTAAATGATGCAGGAGACATCAAAAGAAGATGGAAGGAATACACAGAGTCACTGTACCAAAATGAATTGGTCAATGTTCATCCATTTCAGGAGGTGGCATATGATCAAGAACCAGTGGTACTGAAGGAGGAAGTTAAAGCTGCACTGAAAGAACTGGCAAACAACAAGGTTCCAGGAATTGATGGAATAACCATTGAGATGTTTCAACAAAAGATGCCCTGCAGAAGACACTCACTTGGCTATGCCAAGAGATTTGGAAGACAGCCTCATGGCCCACTGACTGGAAGAGATTCATATTGGTACTCATTCTAAACAATGGTGATGCCACAGAATGTGGAAATTATCAAACTATATCATAATATCATATGCAAGTAAAATCTTTTTTTTTTTTTAATTGTGATTTGGGTGAAAATTTACAGAGCAAATTCACTTTCCATACAGCAGTCCATATACAGTTTGTCTCATGACGTTGACTACAATTTACCACAATGCAACAGCTCCCCTCCCACTTCCTCCGATAGTTACTTCTCTATGTTCATCCCTCCATGCACTCCTGCCCCCTGAGCTGTCTCCCTGTGCAGTAACAGCCATTATTTTTCCCATGATTGTTCTCACCAAGGCGTGTATCTACCTCAGGTAAATGTTCAACTCATAGTCCGGTCTTTTGTTTGGCTGGAAGCAATGGGTGTTGGTTCACATTCCAGACCTGAAGGGAAGTTAGGGGCCATAGTCCCAGTGGTTGCACAAGGCCCTATCAGACCAGGAAAACTGGTACCCCACCCCCCTTTTTTTCCAAATGATTTTGAGTTTTGTTCCACATTGTTCTCCCTCTCTATCCAGGATCTCCTACATAGATCCCACCCAGAGTGGTTGACAGTGATAGCCAGGCACCACCTAGTTCTTCTGATCTTGTAGTGCAGATTGCATGGTGTACCAGTTACTGGGACTAATTCTTTCCATGAATCTTTGGTTTTCTTCATTCTTCTTTGCTCTGGATGAGGAGAGACCCATTTTTGCATCTAGATGGCTGCTTTCAAGCTTTTAAGATCCCAGTCGCTACTTGCATTGGAACAATGTTTTGTGTAGTATGTTATGCCAACTGAGCTTGATGTCCCCTGTGACTATGGTTCCAAGCCCACAGGTTCAACTACTTGGTCCCTCTGGGTCACTGGCTGTGACCAAGAAGTGACTACAATCTTGTCCCTTGTGAGCTCTATACACCTGGGAATTCAGATCATACAAATACACTTATAGGACCATTGTCTGCCACCCCTATATGTGGTCTTGGGTACACTCCCTGCTTCATAGATATGCCTAGTAGTTCATGCTGCCTACCCATCTATCCACTTGTATACTCATATTTGCCTTCACTGACAATGCAGTACTGTGTGTGCAAAAGGGTTCATCTTTGTTGTCTGTACCTCCCATGTGCCTCTGTCTTCCTCTTTCTAAATACCACAATGGTGATCACTGATATTTGGTACATTACCCTTCTCTTCACCCAAATCAATACTTATCTCTACCTATCTAACAGTGTCCCCTACCCTACCCTCCCACCCATGATAACCAACAAAGAAAATTTCCTTCCATAGATAAACCTTTCCTTGGCTTTTATAGTAAAGGATTAATACAATATTTGTCCTTCTGTGATTGACTTACTTCACTCAGCATACTGTCCTCCAAGTTCATCTATGTTATGTGGTGTTTTGCAGATTCTAGGTTATTCTTTAGGGTTGCATAGTTTTCCATTGTGTGTATGTACCAAAGTTTGGTTATCCATTCCTCAGTTGATGGACAACTAGATTGTTTCTGTCTTTTGGCTCTTGTAAATAGTGCTGCAATGAATGTGAGTGTACATACGTCTGTTCTTGTCATGGCTCTCAGTTCTTTAGGATATATACCTAGTAATGGAATGGCTGGGTCAAATGGTATTTCTATTTCCAACTTTTTAAGGAATCACCATATTGCGTTCCACAGTGATTGTACCATTTTACAGTACCACCAGCAGTGTATGAGAGTCCCAATCTCTCCACATCCTCGCCAGCATTTGTTATTTGCTACTAGTGTTGGAGCAAAATGGTATCTCATTATTGTTTTGATTTGTATCTCTCTAATGG